>NC_071977.1:30395162-30403207 GCF_026283585.1 Hylaeus volcanicus
AATCTGATGTCGGAATTTCAAAATTCAAAATGGCGGATCCAACATGGTTAACCCTCATATTAAAAATATTAAATTTCTATGAATTTCGTATAAAAAATTTCTACGTTTATAGAACAACATAGTTGGAACAAATTCACAGAAATAACAATAATAAATTAAAAGTTAAATCGAAATTAAGGATTTGTTTGAATGCCGCGAAAACAATCTCCCCGACATAATATTTAAAACATGAATTTTTTTTAAATATAATCCATGTCCTGTAAACGTTACTCAAATATCAAACCGTTTAAACGCTCGAAGATTCGTCGACTTTGAACCTCTGCGTGTCAGTAAGCAATTAATATTTTTATAAATTTCGAACGGAATTTAACGCACGGATGTTTTCCGAATGCACGACCAGTTCGGTTGAACATCGATATCGAGTTTTCTAGCGGAGGCGCATCGCTCGTATATTAGGTCGAAACAGTACAGTTTCCCGTACCTCTTCGCTTTCGTACTTTTCGCGGGCAAAGCCGCGACGCGTAACGGGCCGCTACCGCGAAGAAAAGTAAAATTGACGAGCCGCCAATAAATACTGTTGTCAGCGATCGCTCGTAACTCATCGTCGGTCCAGTTGGTCAACGGAGAAATCCGACGCGAACAGGTTACGACGAGTCGTTCGTTCGACATTCAGCAGGCGTGCGGACAAAGAAAATTTTCACGGAACTTTCTACGGTCGCGTACCGCGATGAGAAAAGGTTAACGATGCCGCGCCAACCGTGACCAAAGCATCGAGCACCGGCTAGAATGAGTGCTCGCTTCTTTCGCGACGACAATCGCGATCGTCGACCGATTAATATCGTCGGAATTCGATCGCTGCCAAACGCCAGCGACAAACGTTCGTTTCGTTCGAGAGATCGCGCGCGAGAACGCGCGCAAAAGAAAGCGAAGCCACGCTTCTGGTTTTCGCGCGTTTTCGGAACGGGCGCCGGTGAAATTTGTTTTCGATGAACCGCTGACGCGCAGGATTTATGGTTCTCGGTCGCGCGGACAACTGGTGTCCAACTTTTACCGGAAATCGAAACATGCGTGGTATCCAGCGGAAAAAGAAGCAAGGAATCAACGAAGGAAGGACGCATGCGATCGAAAAATCGATGCAATCAATCGTTTCGACGGAGAAAGTCGTACTTATTAAAGACACACATTTTTGCCGAATTTTTCAACCGCTATTAACGCACCCTAGGAGTTACGTGAACTACGCGAACTACGATCACAATTTTCCCCTTAGGTCCTCGATTGTAAATTGCAAGGAGGTCGACCGAACGGAAAACGAAAACGTGGATTCCTCGAGGAGCGCGACCTAAAAATAGCCCTCGTTTTTGGCAAGAAGTAAAGCCGACATTTCGTGTAATTAGCGGGCGTCGATAAATGAGAGAGAGACTGTTGTTCGCGCGACTAGGAATCTCGGAGGAAAAGTCCGCGTCCCAGTTCCCCCGGCACCGTTTCGCGGCCAGCGCGTCGGCGACGACGTTTTTCGAAGAGGTAATGGCTATAATAACGTCGGCCTGGCCACCGAATCGGAATCCTCGATCAACGTGCTCCCCGACGCGTGACCATTGTGACTCGTGCTTACGAGTTAGCATCGAGCCTGGCGATCCAGCTATCTCGACACGGCCGTTGCAAAGAAAAGAACAGAGCTAAAGATAGCGGACACTCGAACAGTCGTTGCCGTCTTCACCCTCTCGATTCCCACCCCCCTCTGTTCCTCTCTCTCTTTTCGTCCGTCCATCGCGGCTGACCTCAACCGAAATACGCGATGGACATTCGTCCTCGATCTCCGGCTTCGCTTCCCTTAACCTTTCGACTCGAAATAAGGAAGGCATCTCGCGAACCCCCGTCGCCGCGACGTCGCTTTAATTAGACGCGACGCGTTTTCGAAATATCCGAGCCGTCTCATACGCGAACGTCTTCCACCGTTTTCGCCGAACGAGAATCGTCCGAAGAGCGAGGTCTCCTCGTCGCCACTACTTCGCTTTGGACAACGATTCATTTCCAACAGAGAAACGAGCGGAATTTAACGGGGGTATCCTGAATCGCGAGGTCTAACAAAAAGCGGTTTTTCGTGAATTTTTGTAGGTTGCAAAAAAATAATTAATTCTATCGAACCTTTTATCCTATTTTCATACATGTTTGAGTAGCGTGTGAAAAAATTTCCAACAAGAAATATTCAAATCGAGTCGACTGTGACACGCACACTTGTAGGGCACCTCGCAATTAAAACCTATCGGCGGGAAAGATGCGCGTCGTAATTTTGGTTTGGCGCAAAAAAAAACCGAAAGAAATTTTCGTTTTCATACATTTTGCTTCTGTGCGTGCTAAGAAAAATCCGCAAAAATGGCGAAATGTGAAATTACTGCAAAGTTTGACAAAGAGAACGAGTTCTCTGGGTGAAAAAAGTCGCTTTAACTCGATAAAAAAGTTATTTAACATTTTATTTGTATAAATTTTCTTAGTTCGCATAAATGAAAAATGTATGAAAATGAAAATTTCTTTTGGATTGGCACAAAAAAAACCGAAAGAAATTTTCGTTTCCATACATTTTGCTTCTGTGTGTGCTAAGAAAAATCCGCAAAAATGGCGAAATGTGAAATTACTGCAAAGTTTGACAAAGAGAACGAGTTCTTTGGGTGAAAAAAGTCGCTTTAACTCGATAAAAAAGTTATTTAACATTTTATTTGTATAAATTTTCTTAGTTCGCGTAAATGAAAAATGTATGAAAATGAAAATTTCTTTTGGTTTGGCAGAAAAAAAACCGAAAGAAATTTTCGTTTCCATACATTTTGCTTCTGTGCGTGCTAAGAAAAATCCACAAAAATGGCGAAATGTGAAATTACTGCAAAGTTTGACAAAGAGAACGAGTTCTTTGGGTGAAAGAAGTCGCTTTAACTCGATAAAAAAGTTATTTAACATTTTATTTGTATAAATTTTCTTAGTTCGCATAAATGAAAAATGTATGAAAATGAAAATTTCTTTTGGTTTGGCAGAAAAAAAACCGAAAGAAATTTTCGTTTCCATACATTTTGCTTCTGTGTGTGCTAAGAAAAATCCGCAAAGATGGCGAAATGTGAAATTACTGCAAAGTTTGACAAAGAGAACGAGTTCTCTGGGTGAAAAAAGTCGCTTTAACTCGATAAAAAAGTTATTTAACATTTTATTTGTATAAATTTTCTTAGTTCGCATAAATGAAAAATGTATGAAAATGAAAATTTCTTTTGGTTTTTTTTTCTCAAATACGTATGAAAACTACTACTCAAATATGTATGAAAGTAGGATAAAAAGTTGCATAGAATTAATTATTTCTTTCCATCCTACAAAAAATTCACGAAAAACCGCCTTTTTTAGACCTCCTAATTCAGGATACCCCCTTAAACGGAAAACAAACGGATCGAAAGGGTTACGCGTTCGGGTTCGAAATTTTGCGCGGAGTGTACCACGTCGATTGCGCTATTCTCCAGAAGAAAACAATAATTATAAACAACGTGGGGTGCATAAATAACGATGAGGTCCGGCGAGCCTCGGCACGGTATCAACCAGTCTCAACGAGCGGAGAAACAGGCGCGGCGCTCTAGGCTAAGCCGTTCGGAACGAATCGTCCGGAAGCGTCGCGTTGAAAAAAAAAAGATACGACGCGTACCGTTTGTTGAAATAGTTGCTCGATGATTCAAAGACGTCGTTCGAACGGCGGACAATAGAAGAATAGAATCGGAAACGATCGAGTTCTTCCACGCTTTCATTGTGCGTTGCGAAATACGGTTACAGGGCTGCAAAAATAAATTGCACGCGGCGCTTCCGCGATCGGTCGGTATCGGTGCATGTGCATTCAGCTTTTTATAGTTCACTGCCAGCGCGCAGAAAAGTTCCTCGGCCCGTTGCGAATCGAATTTTCTTCGGATCGCTAGCCGTGAAAAGCGTGGAAATTTCAATGTCAATATTACCGCCTCTAGAGATGTACGTATCGTTTTTTTTTATTTTACTATCGAAACATGTCAAAATTAATCTAAGGTTCCGTAATCGATGCGATCGATTTCATGTCGGTATATTTCGATTTGTTTATAAAAAAGCGTTATTTATTTTTTACTAGTTTTAATTTACTGCTCCTTGCTTGAGCTATGTGAATCTGGCACCCGATTTTTCAAAAAATAAGTTTTTTTCACGGAAAATGATAGTATTCCGTTTTGTACCTTCATCAATGAACAAATAGAAACAATTTTTAAAGCGGCCAGCACCCGATATTGAGATTTTTGAAATCTGTTTTTTCCCTATTCTTTAGAATTGTTTGTACTCGTTCGTACCTCGATAGTTTAAATTTTACAAGTAACAGTTGATACGGTTGAATTGTAAAATTTAAACTATCGAGGTACAAACGTTTACGAACGATTCTAAAGAACAGGGAAAAAACAGATATAACAAATTTTGGAAATTGACGAATTCCACTCTTACGCGTATAAACAATTGCTGTAAAATTTAAACTATCGAGGTACAAACGAGATAGAAAGCGGTACAAACGTTTACAAACGATTCTAAAGAACAGAGAACGAATATTTCAATACTATCGTATCCATGAAAAAAGAATTAATGTTTGAAAAGTCGCTTGCCAGGTTCGCGTAGCTCCTTACTGGATGTGTCGTATTAATATTTGTGCAGTTAACGTTTACAAATAAATACCGTTTAGTTTGTTGATATAAAATGTATGGATCATCGAGTAACATAACCTAATATGTACCGTTTATTCGTCCATCTATTTATTCCATCGACACGGACGAGCACATTTCTGCTTTACACGAGATCAAGTTTTTCCTCGTTAGGAACGACGATGAAAATAATATTTTGCCAGTTCCGTTTAGGAAAATGCGTTGCATTTATTCCCTCGAGCGTATCGACTTCCCCGCGCGTTCGGCAGTCTTAGAAGTATCCGTAGTCTATCTACATACGATTAAATGGGATGCACGATAGACGTATGCGCTCGACGCGTTTACGTTCCGTCGTAAAACTCGAGAAATCATCGCGAACCGACGATAACCGGCGGCTAGTCTGCATTTACGGTCGCATACATATCTCAAGTCCCGGATCTCCGACGATACGACTTGCAAATCTGCGATATCGACTTCGAAACATTTCCACGTACCGAACTATCGAGAAATGGTACATTTCGAGTAGAGCAGATTTTTATCGCGTAGATCGACGTAGACCTGTTGCGGGTTCCCCTTTTTCCCCGATCGTGACTCGAAGAGAAGTTAAATCGTAGAGTTAAATCGCGCGTCGAGACGTTAAAAATTTTCGTCGCGCGTGGTTAAAATTTAATCTAGAAACGCGTAAAGTCGAGCAAACAAGTTTCGCGATACGTTTATCCGAGATAAGAGAACGCCGACGGCGAAGGTAGCTTAAAATTTGGACGTCGTGTTTACGAATCGACGAAGATCGATTAAAACCGCTAACCTCGTACGCAACCTACGTACAAAAAAAAAACGCGCTACGGACATCGGACCGTAAAGTCGAAAGATCGGAAGACGATAAACTCTGACGCACGGTGCGAGAAACGGAATCTACGTTCGTAAAAAGAAAAAAAAAGTGGTCGCAAAAAGTCGGTGGAAAATGTTCGAAGAGACGTAAACGATCGCAAACGGAGATATAACATTGCGGCGGGAATGAAAAATTCCAGCGTAAAAATAGCGTAACTAAAATACCGAGAAATCGAAGAGAGAAAGTAACGCAACGTACCTGTAAAGATCATTCTCGGTGACGATGTCTCTGATGGAATCCTCGGGATCGATGCGATCCGCCGGGACACCTGGGGGTCCCACGACCCTGGAGGACAACAAGCGACACGGCGGTGGTTTGGAGTCGGCGGCCTCGTGGAGGGCGCTGGCCGCTATCAGGTCGTCCTCGGAGGCGGTGCTCGGCAAAGGCACGCTTGGACTCGGGGAACGCGAGCCGGATATCACGCCGAGCAGATCCTCGCTCCGCGAGTGTCTCATCTCCATACCACCGAACCTCCCGGTGGTCGTTCCCATGCTTCGTCGCTCGATCTCGAACACTGATGTCTTTCTTCTCGTTGCCGCGACCTCGAACACTCCGCAGAAACCGACGATCCGGCAACCGCTGTTACTCCCATCCGGACAAGCCCTCTTCTCTTGCTAGCTCTCATTCGACTACGTCCGACTCGACGCGCGATCCGCCGATTTTCATATCCCTCTCTGTTTCTCCCGCGTTCCTCGCCGCCTTTCGCTCCTTACGTTTCGCGTATATTCCTTCGTTCCCAGCGAACCAGAATTCCTCGTGTGTATCGCGATCGTTCCCCACAAAAAAATTAATCCGACCGCTGTGCTTCGTTCGTCGAGCGTTAACCGGCGTCCACTACCGTCGTAGCCATTCGCTCGGGAATCCGCGACAACTTTTTAGACGGTCACCCTCCATTCGTGCGTGACCGTGTCCAGCGCGCTCCGTTCGACTTCGACGATCGTATCCGTCGCTTCGTTCTAGTTCATCGGCCCTCGTGTGTCCCGATTTCTCGTTACCGTCGTAACTCAGCGGGATTCGGGAACGACGGGCGACGTTCAACTAACGTCGTCGTACACACTTTCTCGATTTCCAACGGGGTAAGGTACGAAAAAACGGGGTTAACGGACCTTTTTGCGTTGGTTCGCGCGCGTTACCGACCGTGTCGCGATACTAGACCAGCATCACTGCGTTCTTCGAATGCTTTCCACGAGATATCGGGTACCGACGCGTCTAGATATTTACGTTGCGACGATCGCGAACGGTATCCGTGTGATCCAACGTCGCGGAACGATCGACGAGTCCAATCGCCGATAGAGATTCACGCCGCCATCTTCGTTGGACGATTCTACGAATCCGTGCACTTTGGATCTCGCGTCTCTCGGCGAACACGGAGCACGGAGGGCACACGCGTCGAATAGGCTCGCCTCTCGGTGATTAAAGTAATTAGAAGGAGCAGGGTGGTTCTTCGCGACGGACCATGCGCGTTGAACAAAGGCGACACGCACACTATAGTTATCTACCTGGAACGCGTCCACTTTCCGCGACGGGAGCTAGCGATAGACTGACGATCACTGGCGATCGCACTATTTCGACTGTTTACGCGCTGATTTTTCTCCGCTGTGCCACCTTTCCTTCGCGAGCCACAACCGATGTCTGCCGTAACGGGAACCAGACGGGTCGCTTCGTCCTTTCCCAAGGAAGGGGCGTGCGGGAAAGGATACACGTATACTTGCGCGCTACTGCGCGTTCGCCGCAGGTACGCGCCATCGACCAATGAACGTCCCTTGGTTCCAATTTGGTCGCAGGTAAATTTTTTTCTACCCTTCCTCCCTCGTCCTTTCCTTCGACAAATGGTTCGAATTTTCGGAACCGTTATCTTCGGGAATTCTAATTCGCACGCGACAAGCACAGCGTGTCGTCGAGACTCGAAATGATTTAAGAATTCTTTCTTCGTTTCTTTCCTCGAGTACATGATTTTCGCAAAAGTGAGGTTAGTTAGCGTCTAAGCGGATACAAAGTATTCGCTTGGCGCAGCTTCGCGGAACGCCAGACGGCACACTGTGATCGACGAGATGGTCTACGAGAATGAAATTAAAAGTAACGTGGCGAATGCGGCCTCTTATGAGCGACGATAGAACATCGTGATGTTGCAAAAGCGTCTTTCGAGCTTATCCCATCGAATAGCTGCAACGTTTACCAGAGATGATCCCATCGTTGCCCGAGACTTCTTCGATCTTGATTACCGACCTCCACGCTGTTCAATACTTTACACGCAATTTCCCTATAATTCCTAGGGTATGAAACGTATCATCGGTCTATATTCCAATAGGTGGTGCATCAATCATTTCTAAATTACTATATGCAGACGAATGTCCTTTTGAACTCTTCCTTCCGAAGCTCAGCGTAACCTGAAACAAATAACATGTAATATAAATGACAGTTCCAAATAAAACAGTGTTCATCGTAAATATTGTAATCAATTACTCAATCTGATTGCTCAGTCGGTA
>NC_071977.1:30403217-30417923 GCF_026283585.1 Hylaeus volcanicus
TATCGTAAATATTGTAATCAATTACTCAATCTGATTGCTCAGTCGGTCCAAGAATTTACCTTATCTATCTTGTTTTCTGTATCGTAGGTGTCGCTACGTTTCCGACTGTTGTTTATAAACTACCTTTGAACGCGTATCATTCCCGCTATTTTCCAATGAAATAGAAACCAATTGTTCGTGCATTGTTGCTTTTGTTTTCAATTATCTTGTAACTTCGCGATACTTTCGCTATGACGAGTTCCGTTACCACGAATCCATCGACTCTGTTGCCTTTAGGTAAGGTGCATTTTATTTAAAACGTGTGCATAACCTCACTTTTTCATCGAAAATGCTAACGTGTCTAATTTACAGAGTTAGTTGACAAATGCATCGGTTCTCGGATACACATTATCATGAAGAACGACAAAGAAATTGTCGGCACGTTGTTAGGTTTCGATGACTTTGTAAATATGTTGCTCGAAGATGTGACGGAAAGCGAAGCAACACCCGAGGGACGTAGAGTCACGAAGCTCGATCTGATTTTACTCAATGGAAGCAATATTACGATGGTTAGTATTTCTAAAAAGCATTACAGTTGTTTATTCAATGTTACATTATAGCTATAACGTTTATGATATTTCTATTATCATCGATTCGTTTGTTGCAGCTTGTACCTGGCGGAGAGATGCCAGACACGTAAAATAACAACGTTTTTGTTACATTTTGTACAATAAAGATATAAAGACTAATCTAAGCATATGTAATACAAAAATTAATGTTCCGATTAAAAGTAATTATCAAAATAAATACTACTGAGCGATTAACGTATCGATGGTATTGATTACTTGGTCGGTTGCAGGTCTATCGATGGTATCTTGCGACCACATTTTTCTGTATAACGTTTTATAAACACCTTCGAAACCATCGTTCATGTCGTCGTTCTCGGGACGATTACCTTTTGCGGAAAGATAGATAATGGCATGACTGTGCAGTCCAGCGAATGGTACTTTTCTAGATATCATTTGCCAAGCCACGATACCTAAAGAATAAACGTCCGCTGCCGGGGTTGGTTTATTTCCTTTTAATACTTCCGGAGCTACGTAGCCTGGTGTGCCCTAAAAAACAATTACCGTTAGTAAAAAGTAAAGTAGCCGAATGAAACGAGCATACATGAAATTTGGAAGTTCGAAGTGGCTCGCCAATTAGTACGGAGCTACCAAAATCTGTAAGTTTTGGCTGGCCATCCGTTGACATTAGAATATTTTTAGGTTTAACGTCTGCGTGTACAACGCCCGCATTGTGACAAAATTGCAACGCGCACGTTACGCCTCTTAATATGCGAACTACTTTGTTCTTAGGTAGCGGTGTCGTGTTCAGATGATCTTGCAAAGTAGTACCGCATAATTCCATTGTTATCAAAGATAGAGAACTACCTTGCTCTATCATCAGGATTTTCACTATGTTAGAATGTCTTAACGATGAAGCATGTTTTTCGGAATTCAACACATCGACGCATTTTTCTGTCTGCATTACTTTAGCTGCCACTTGATTACCTATCGAATATTTCTATAATGTTCAAGAATGTCTCACCGCGTACTTTAATATACTCGACAAAAAATGACATATTTTACCTTTGTAGAAAGCTTTGTATACAGTACCGAATCCACCGCTTCCGAGTACCGTACCGTATTTCTTTGGAAGACCATCTTCCAATATTTTTCTTCTGTTAGGAGTGTCGATATTGAAAGGAGATAATCGATCCTTATTTTCCTTGTAAGTATTCCTGATTGGTGTCGTCGGACTTAAGAGTTGTCTATAACGATATACGCGAAATGCTTTTGAATAATCGAAATTAAATTTCTAATATTTTCATGACTGCGTTACCTTTTTCTCGTGTTTTGCAGCACACGTGGAGATATGTTACACAATTTAACCGTTAATCTTTGTGGCGAAGCCATAGCGAGATTATATATTTAGTTGAGGACGGTATACATTTGTCTTGTTTCTTATCGCTTCGCGGAATTTATAGTGAAAACAATCGCTTCTAGTACAAGTAAGTGTCGCGTACACACATTGTCAAGGACGCGAATAGGAACCGATAATAGTAAATAACGCGCAAACAAATCGAAACCCTGTAATGTAAGGATTCCAAAAGACTAAAACGGAGGGGCAATTAAAAGGTTTTATTTTTCTATTTTCTAATATAAGGCGCGAACCATCTACTAGGAGTCTATTACTAATTATTACTCTTTAATACTGTACGATAACTAGATTATTTACAATTCTTTTTTTTTTTTTTTTTTGCGAACTCATAACAATCGATACGTGTTCCAATAATCTCTCAATATAGGTAATATCAGTGGTACGTGTATAATAACATGTTATTGTACTAGACATAACATATCTAATGAGATTTTGTGTTAAAAACTTGTCGCTAAAAATACATGCTCGCAAGTACTGCCAGTATATCTTACAGCAACTCTGGACCTCTATCGCAATTAGCAGCACAATATTTTTGATTCGAAACTAGCGTTTCGTACAAATTAGTAGTAATGCGGTAATACATACGTTTTCTTTGTTTTTCTCTTTACAGAAATAGTGAGATTAAAATTCGTTTTCATTCGATAAGGTACTTTAGTGGATTAGCAAAATATTTTAACGAATTAAAATAGAATGTCTTTTCTCTTTGTAACAGCATTCAAAATAGTAAGTTTCATCTTTGTCTCGCGTACTCGATACACGGTAACATATTATTATTATAGCTTGGTCTTTTTCAAAGTGTAGAAACTTCACATTTGGAAAACTAACGACTACGATAAAATTAATAGTTACCGAGGCAAAATACCTACCAATACTGATCAGTTCTTATATCGAAAATAAAGTACAAAGTGAATATTTAAAGGAGCTCATTACTTGCACAATGTAGTTTTACTATTTTTAAGTTTACTTATGTTCTATTTTTAAATAAGTACACGATTGGTTTAAGAACTTTTTTTTCTCTCTTTTTTTTTTTTTTTTTAAAGTAAATGTGGATTAAAACTGACCCAAGCATTCTCGAAAGCAGCGTTCCTTACATTCCTGAACCGCCAAAAGCTTATTTTCTCAGGGTTTAGCGATATATCGTCAGGTACATCTCTAAATATGATTTTGGGAGTACCAGTTCTTTGATTGTTTAAAATGAAATTATTATTCGTGGAACGTAAATTTAGTCGAAACAACATGAATCATATTTCGAAAATAGATCGACTCGAGATGTCGATAGCTTTACCGCACACGAGTACGACTTCTTCGTAATCAGAATTTTATAGAAAGTTTTATTCGAGTAGCAAAAAATATTTCGATGAAAGGACTGATTGTTAATCGGTGGAATAATAAATCAAGTACTCGCAGTAGTTGGAATATAACGAAGACTGTCTTTCTTTCACGTTCGTCGACGTTTAAGTTTGATTTTACGGTGTTTGTAGAATATCGTGTTCTTTTTTTTTTTTTTTTTTTAATCTAGAAAGAGTGACGAGAATTTTGTTCGAGCATATACTCAACAGACAATACGGTATACGCTTGCAATTGTTTGCACGCAGTGCTAACGAGTCACGGTCCCAAAGAAATGAGAGCTACGATATTCGTCGATGAGAACAGCTAAGAAAAAACTACTCGGATATCTCTTTATAAAAGATTCAGTTGCATTCGTCCACGTTGTTTCCAAGTGGACGGACCAGCACCATTGATAATCTGCGATCTTTCGATTTGGCACTCTCGCATTCTGTGCCATTACGTTTAAATTTTTTCCTGAGCAACGGTATCGTTCATCACTGTTCGTTAGAGGCACTCGGAGGCACCCTTTTTTCCTATCGACACCGAGAAAGATGAAACGCGTGGTAAATGTCGATTAAGAATATATTAGATAACGTTCTGGTACTCGGCACGCTTTTTCGCGACGCGATATCATCCATCCAGAATATCTTCATCTTCGATGATCGAGCTCCGTTATCGCCGTTATAAAAGATAACGTTACGGTATTTTCGATTAATATAATTTGACAAAATCCAGTTTCGCTCGAGTACCAATACGCATCGAAGATATCGGTAAAAGCAGATATCGTCGCTTCACTTTCTCCCACACGAACCTTTATCGATTATTTACAAATTTTGCAGTACAAAATAAACTTTACGTATTCAACGAGTTCACCGCCTCTTCGTGGGTAACGCACACCCCTACCCTCCTTATCTTCATCGGTATACATATTTGCTCTTTCACGAAAATAGACTCTCTCTCCTTCGCAAACTCGCGCTAGCGCTGAAAGACGCTCTGATACGTGGACAAAGGGTTACGAGAGAAAAAAAAAAAAAAAGAAAACGAACGAATTTCTTCGAATTAAAACAACAGGGTAGAAGGAGGAAACGAGGAGCAGAACGAATAATATATTTGAGGGAAAGGGGGAGAGAAGAAAGAGAGGAAGAAATAGGTGGTACATTTCGGAGTGAGTCGAATAAGGCACTATCTAACCAGGTAGCGGAGCTTCCTCATAGAAATCTGGTTCGTCCTCGTGTTCCGATCCTTTGCTATCGAGTGCCCGCAGCTCGGCAGCTGTGAAAAAGTGGCTCATCTGCGCCCTAAGAGGTATCATGAGAATAAGGAAGAACGGGAGCGCCAGGGCCGCCCTGGTGCTCTTCACGGTCCACAACACGGCCAGGCACAAGATCTGTATGAGCGTGAAGATGTGCATCTTGTACGTCTGGACGCGACGGACGTAATTAGCCGTGCCGTGATGTTTCACCGGCATGAAGAAGAGTTTCACGCGGTCGAACATTTGCACGCCGTTCGTCGACGAGATGCCCATATAGAGAAACACGCCGAGGAGGACGGACATCGGTACGCGTCGCAGCAGCGGCGCCATCAGAACGCTCACGCCGATCAATACGGCAACCAGCAGAGCGCTCACCCTCTGCTCCTTCACCTCGACGATGTGGGGCTTGTCGCCGGGCGCATGGGTGCGAGACATCACCGTCACCGCCGAAACGTGCGTCAGCGACCTGACAGACGCGGCGCAGCACCACGGTGCCCCCATCAAACCGCAACCGACGTTCATCAAGCAGACCACCACTATGTCCATGTGATACCCGTTGCCTTTCCGCAGCTTTCGCTCTTTCTTGTCGATGATCAACCTGTGAACAAGCGAAATCCTTTTTAATACCTCGCTGCTTTGGTTGGCTCGCCTTGAAACCCTCTCTAAGGTTGAACTTTAGGAACTTGGGAATAATTTGAAGAAATTCCTCAACGATTCAATAGTACTTTGAATCAAAATGAACGAGTTTTAACCCTTCGCACTCGACAGGTGACTCTCAAGTCACCACTAGGTTTCCTTCAGGTTTAATTTCTTTGGAACTCGAAGTGTCAATAAAATTGTGATTGTCGTTGAGGCAAAGGTGACCTGATTTTCAAATCTCAAATTAGAATGTTAAGAAAGCATCTCGAGTTGCTGACAGATACCAGAAAAAAAGCTCTCGAGTGCAAAGGTTTAAGAACGTATAGCTTCTCTATGTATTGTTCGCGAGAAAAACGAAGTCGAACGCGCCGTTGCTCGTTACTACGCTCGCGAAGCTTTATTTACAGACCCTATTCGACGCGGCGGTCGCGGTTTCGCAATCGAAACGTCAACGATGGCTACGTGTCATAACCGAATGTACTAAAATAACGCGCGTTAAATAATGTAAGACAGTCATCGATGCATCGGTTACGAAAATATCGCGATGAGGACGCTCGTCGCATGGGAACTTCGACAAGGTTCTCTTCTTAGAAACGAACTGCGGGACCGCGTACTGCTTTCTCTTCGATGCGATGGACAACTGTCGCTAGCATCGAGGGGAACAGAGTCGGGATAGCGGAACTTTAGAGACGTTTCGTGCGCACTGAAATTTGACTGATACTAGGCAAAAAAAAAAAGCTCGTTTGTTTATAGAAATCTTACTCGGAGATCTGGGTTTCCATGAAGACGAGGATGTAGACGAGCAACGCTGGTACGATGCAAGCCATAGCCATCCACAACGGGATAGGTTTGTGCAAGCCTACGGGCGACACGAGCCAACTTCTGCCGCGTTGGGTCGGCGACAGACCTTCCGGTACCAGGAGCTTCTCGGTCTTCACCATGGCCGCGAAGTCGATCAACGCGAACAAGATGATGCTGATCGGCACGCCGAAGTCCCCGAACGCTCTCCTGGCGCTTCGGCCGAGGTAGTGACTGTTACGAAAGATTCGCAGATAATAAGCGCCGAGGAACGTGCCGAGGCACAGGATGGTGCACATCAGCGCCGTGTTCGGTTGATTGATCAACAATCCGGCAGCGTTGCGGGCTGGTATCAAGGTCCCCGGTTTCTCCAACGGAATAATCACCGCGTCGCCTGTCTCCGGAGACACGACCTTCATTTCCGTCACGTTCACTTGCGAGTCCCAGTACATCGTCTCGTTCGTGTCGGGAACGAAGCTGTACTCGTCGAGAAGCGGATTCTTCGCGAAGTAGTTGTACAGCTTGATGAACGTTTCGACGATGTAGAGGAGAGAGATTAATCCCGTAAAGATCTCTTCGGTGAATCGAGTGAAGAGCCTGACCAGCACGGATCCCTCGACGGAAGCGACGGCCAGCGCTATGATTCCCATCCACGCGCCCACGTAGACTCTCACGGTGAGAAACTCGAGCTCGTTCGCCAGACAGAAATTGTACAGGCTCTCGTCGAAGAGCAGGAGGGGCCCGGTCGTGCCGATGATGACCAACGGCTGGGTGGAGAACAGAGCCATCACCACTCCGGTACAGGAACCGGACACCAGGGTCTCCGATATGCCGATGACGTTGTGCGTTTTGTCGCTCATCAGACCGCCGAAAGTGATGGCCGTGCACAGAGCGGCGAAGTACATGAAAATGGCGGCGGCCAAGCAGGAGGAATTCAAGCCGTCCGTAAAGTCGGACAAGTAGAAAGGATACCGTCTCTTGATGTCGTTTATCAAACCGCCGAATGGACGCTTCGTCCTGCGGAGCGGATCGTCGTCGTCGGGCGGTTTCTTCTCTTCCTCGCCAGCGAGAAGAGCTGCAAAAGGAACGAGTCGTTACATTTTTCCCCTTTGCTCGTTCTATAAGGGCGCCGACCCAGTAATCAAAATGTCTTCGACTTGGGAAAATTTTTCAATGAAAAATTGAAAGACAAAAATGAAGGAAATTATTTTGTTCGTTAGTATTTAAGATTTCTTTAATAAATAAATGTTTTTCGCCAGCAGAAATAAATTTTGATTACTTTTCAGTCCTCCTAATATATCGGACGATTGCGTAAGTTCGTGCCCGATTGTCATAGACGTTGCTAATGACAACTCCTTCTTTACCTTTCTTTACGGCGGCTTCGCTCGGTGTCGGTTTGCTCTTCTCCTCGAGCGCCTTGGCCTTCCGATTCCTTATGGCTTCGCTCTTCGCCTTGAGCTCGTTGAACGGCAGCAACGCCTGCCGCTCCCAATCGCCGGGAGGCAGAACGATCGAGTCGTCGAGGAACTCGTTGATCGCGGACAGAAGCTCGCGCCTCTCGTTCGCTTTGTACGCGATTTTGTGGAAGGACGTGTTCGCCATCAGGGTGGCGATGGATCTACCGATCTCGTGGTAGTCCAGATCGGCGTTCCTCGGTCCCAGAAGGATGAACATGAACCTGACCGGTATAGTGACCTCCGTGACCGCCGGAATGAACACGCCCTCGGCGAGCCGGACGAACGCGATCGTCGGTTGGTCCAGAAAATCGACCGCGCCTACCAGGACGACCGTCGCCTCGGCGCCCGCCGGTATCCTCTTCAGGATGTAGTCGTTGTGACCTCTCTTCAGATCCTCGTTGCTCCCGGTGTACGTCTGCTCCTCCTTCATGTCGACCGCCGTGTGATTCGTGTCCAACGCCAAGTTCGACGACAGGATCTTCGGCTTCGCGTCGTTCAGATTCTAAAGAGGACATTAGAAAGTTTATTAGAAAGGGGCTCGGAGGTGTTCCAGGGTGCTTTAGCGTGCCCGGTCGGGAACCCGATGCAAACAAAAAAATATCAACAGGTGGCGCGTACACCAAGCAGAGT
Organism: Hylaeus volcanicus; assembly: GCF_026283585.1. NCBI lineage: Eukaryota > Metazoa > Arthropoda > Insecta > Hymenoptera > Colletidae > Hylaeus > Hylaeus volcanicus. The sequence goes on from NC_071977.1 coordinate 30,411,285, forward strand.
TTGAAACGGAAACAACGCGACGACGCATCGCGGAGCTGTTCGAGATCTCGGAACGGATATACGCGAGACGGAAGAATCTCGGACTAAGGGTGCGCAGGAGTCGGAGCGAAACTCCGGGTTGACTTCGACAGTTGCGGAAAAAATAGAAAGCTCCCAGACAAGGACAGATGGAGACCGCAGCGTTCTATCCAGACTTGGCGATTTCGCTTTTGAGACATTATAAAAATACGTTTAAAGGCAAGAAATTGTTTGTGGAGGTTTTTTTATAAAGAGGGATCTAGAGATATCTAACCTCGTCCGCGAGCTTCTTATTTAGTTAACAAAAAATAAATCAGACGAAAAGGTCGCTTATAATATATATAAAAGAAATATTCTATCGGGTACTCGACTGTATCGCAATTCTTATGCACTTGAACGAAGAACAAGAAACAAGAATCGACGGTATCGCCCTCTCTGTCATGGAATCATTCGAGACACAAAGATCTATCTATCCTTGTCTGCAAGTTTCCTAAATTTTCTGCAACTGTCGCCGAAGTCAACTCGGAGTTTTGCTCCGACACCCGCGACATTGCACCCTTCAGAACGAGATCCGAGTGCTTGGAATAAAAAAGACGAATTTCAGCACCAATTTTTCGTATCGTTTTCATTTTCATCTCGTCTCGCTGATTCCGGCAAAACGAACAGGCTCAAGAGGTGCGGATACGTACTTGGGGGGGCCCCCCCCCCCCCTTAAGGCACTGCGAACAGAATAAAACTAAACAGGGTACGGTATAAAAGTGAAGTCCATCCCAACGAATGCGACAGTGCGACGAGAAACTATACTAACGGTGAAGCGTACAGTGGCCAACGTCAAGGGTGCAAGGATACGTCCTACTTCGAAGATTGAAAAGAACATCAAAGAAGCCTTCTCTAAGCGCAGAACAAAAAAAAAAACAAAAAAAAAACATCAAGCTACGGTAAAAGAACGTACACGTATCGTGGACAGGTGCCGCGTGAAATGCAAAACGAAAAGGACAAAAGCCAATTACTACGAGAGCTAGTCACGGTAGAGATCCTCGAATCCCTGAGGATCGACGCTACAGATCTTGATATTCCTTAAAAAAAAAAAAATAGTCGCGGTTCGACGACGGTCGGCGACCACGACGACGCGTTTTCGTGCAGAGGGTTCGTTTCGTTTTTTTTTTTTTTATTTTCCCACGACAAAGAAAATTCGGAAGAAGCGATGAAGAGATATGAGAAAACACACTCATTCCCCCGTAAGTTCATGCCGAAAGATGTTAATGAGTGTGTCGGTGCGATCGACGATGGACGAGGCGTAAACTAGCGAGTAAGGTTGAAAGTACTGCGTTCGAGTTCGGGAAACGAGAGATTTACATGTTGGGTTACATGGTTCTCAGAGGCTTCCCGCGCAGCGTCTTCTTCCTCCAGACAGACGGACTGTGGAAACAACATTAGGACACACCGTCAGTCAGGACTCCCGTCTCTACCAATTTCTAGCGATATCTTTCACGGTTTCGTTCCAACGATAATTCATTAGGAAAATCGCGTACGTCCGAACACGGTCGATACCACGAAGTAACGTTAAACCAAAAAATGAAAAAAGAAAGAAAAAACAACTCGAAAGATTCGGACTCGAACTCTACGAGTAACGTACATTTTAAACGTACATTTTAAACGTACATTTTAAACGTACATTTTAAAATAGCTACGTCTCCTAACGGTCGATCCCTAACGCGTTTACTCGAATCGGGGAATCTGCGCGATAGACGAATACCGCACGCAACAACACATTCGATGCGTATCTGTCGCAACAGCGGCAGTGATATATCGAGCAACTCACACAGATCGTGACACGGTAATGTCTCGCTTTTTGATCAAATAAGTCGAGACCGCCATTATTAACAGATTCGAGAAACAGGTGGAAAATTTTGGACCGGTGGCTGGGGGCTGATTTCCGATAACGGATCTGTAACGAACACTTCATCGAAAAACGAAACATCATCGTTAAAGGGAAATACAGGGTGTCCCAAAAATGTTGTGACACCTTGAAACGGAGGGATTTGACAGGGATTGGGGAGGTGATTTGAAACAACATTTTCCTTACCGAAGATGTCGTCCGAGGCTTCGTTAAGGAGATGTTACCACTTTACCGACCGGTAGTCGATTAATCGACTTTTTGTCCCCAACGCTCACCGATCGGTAACTGCTACGGTAACTAGCGAGTATTTGTTACTTTCAATTGAGATACAAGTTGCTTTGCTCCGTAACCTCTCGTATTTTTATACAATTTCCAGTGCCAGGGACGATCTGCTGCCGAGCGCCCGGTGAGAAGCGCATAGGATCTTGAACCGCTACCGGTCGGTAAAGTGTTAACAAACAACTCCGACCAATCAGAGCGCAAGTATACCGGCGGAACGCTCGCGGTAGCGTAGGCCACGCGTTAGACGGCCCCGCCCCCCACTGGCATACTCGCGCTCCGATTGGTCGGGCTTTTCTATTACTACTTTATCTACCGGGCTATTTAGAAGCAGACTTTAATTAAAAAAAAAGAATGTTCTACAGTAGCATATGCCAAGTCTAGGCTGACAATAATTCCTTCGTACTGTTACTAGGTACGTTGAAACCCAAGTCTGTTACCAAACATTGAACATTGTTCGTAGACAACCATCAATCAACACAGTAAATAAATTCGAGTAACTAAGTACTGCAATTAAAAAGCCTAGAAATAGGCTCCCGATAAATAAAGTGTCAATATCTCCTTAAAGAAGCCTCGGAGAACACTTTCGCTAAAGAAAAAGTTGTTTCAAATCACCTCCCGAATCACCCCCTCTCAAAGACCTCCAACATTTTTAGGACATCCTGTAGAGCGACGGCGCGCTCGCGAATCGGATAGTTACCTGAAGGCTGGTGTAGCTGGAGTAGTTCCGCTTTCCGCCGAAACGAAATCCGCGATCGTGATCGTGCACGTGCCTGTGCCTGAGGAGGAGAGCCCTCATGACTACCGGCCTGTCCTCCGGCAGGATCAGTTCCTCGACGACCATCTGCTCGACCACCCTGTACGCCAAGCCCGGCAGGTCCTTCTCCTCGAGGTCGAGAAGGACCACGCCCGTCTCGAGGCATCGGCGAAGATTCAGCAACGAGTGGAAGCTCAACGAGGCCACGTGGGGCCTGCCCCACCTGTCCGCGCCCTCCTCGACGTCCTCCTCGTACTTTATCCATCTCGCCGTTTCCCGCCATTCCCGCTCCTCGCCGATCCCGTACAATTCGTCCAGCTGGACGAACACCTCGTGCGGCGAGTGGTCGTACATCTTCTTGAAGGTGTCGTGGGGTATGCCGCCCTCTTTTCTACGGCCGATCTGTACCGTCAAATGGGCGGCCTTGTGCCGCCTCATCCCTCTCGGATCGTCGCTCCTGTGGGACTCGAGGTCGTCGATGTCCAGCTCCTGCAGCGTGCTCGCCTCCTCCGGCTGCACGCTGACTCTCCTCGCGAGGACGCCCGTGCCATCGGGGAGTCCTGCTCCCGATCGCTTTCGCCATTGCGGATCCTCCTGCAGCGAGTACTTACGCGACTTGTGGTGGTGTCTTCTGCGGGAACAAAATTAACAGATTTCACGATCATCGTACGAATCAAGAGATAGAAAATCGAACTCGGTAAAAAGCTTTTTTCGGTTGGCACCCCTCGTATTCCGGTATCTCGTATCTATCCATTTGTGTTCTGTTAGCACCTCCCTTGTTCGGAAAATGAAATGATTTTCAATCATAAAAAATAAACGCAAACGATACGTTAAGACGAGATAGATATTAGACAGGTGTTGTCAGTGTTGATAGGTGTTTGCGAAAAATTCCGTTCGGAAGATAGTCGATACGCGCGTGAGTCATTCAACCTCGAATCCGATCGCTTCCGCGCCTCCGTGTCAACGATTTTCGACGATACCGAAATGTACCGTAATCCGTGTAGGCTCCTATTTTAAGATTTTTAAGTAAATCCATATCTGAGAGCTATTCTACTTCTTGGTTTCCGAGTTCTTCCACTCCGACTGTCCGTTATCTCCGGTATCTTATACTTTCTAATACACGCACGATGGAGTGGTGTTATATCTTACCATGTCCGAGTAAGTTTTACTCGTCTAGCGATTTATCGCGTGTGGGAAATCCTATTAGGGGATATATATATATGTATAGGAGACGAGTATCTCGAGCAGCTTAACTTCACGTGTCCGCGGGCCTAGATTTGAACTCTGTTTATTTTTAAGGGATCGCGAGCGAGTGCAGCCGTTTAGATTTCGGTCGTCGTCGTTATCGATATCTGTACGCGTTATAATTACGTCTCAGTTTTTCTTGAAAGTTAAACGATACCGTCGAGCGATGTATAGGGAGAATAAAGTTCGTCGTTAACGACGTGAATTTTGACAACGATACTTTCGAGTCGCAAGAGCCTTCCCATCGGTGTATTTTTACTGTACGTGTTTTGCCAGCGACCCAGCGAAACGCTGCGAACAATGCCGCCTCCGTTGACACGAGGCACGCGACCGAGTGCCAGAACTGTTTTTGCGCTTGACCCTGGCAGTCAGTCCGTCCGGTCTGCCATTGACGAAGATCAGACGGATCGGCCAGATCTCCGTCGTACGAAGTCTCGAAACAGCGAAACACCCCGACCGAGACATTCTCTGCTCGTTTCCGCAGCTCGTTTCCGCTCCGTTGCGGCGAAAACGTTGCTCGCGACGTTACGTTCGTGTGCGTGCGGTGTCGAAGTTTGTTCCGTGACGTCGCGTACGGTCGATACGCGTTCTTTTTTCTTCTCTTCTTGACGCGCGTACGTTCGACATCGTAGAGAACGTTCGTTTCGCGCGTAAATCAAACACGTGCATTACCAGAAACGGGAAAAGATACTTTTTGAGCAATCTGATGCGACCAATGTCCATGTTGTAGCGGTCCGGGCGGCCATCGTAGTGTAGAGACATGCCGATGAACGAGGATAAATCGTCGCATTCGTCGCACCGTGATCACCGAAAGACAGGAGACGCGATCGGACTAATTAGAAGAACGCGATGGCAGTGGCCTCGAGCATCAGACTGCCTGGTACAAAGCACGACGAGACAACGCGAATCTCTGGCCGAAGGCCATAACATTAGACACCGATCGCGAACTGGTTCGCATCCCTTCCGCTAAACATCATGCAATTATCTAATACCGAAACCGCCGACGGAAGTCGAATCGTCGGACTAGTTCACGAGACGCGACACCTACGTCGGATACGCGAACACCTTCCTTCCCACTACCGTTCGCGCTCGAGGTACTCTATTCTACGACCAACGGCGGTCTCGATCGCCAAAAATTGTACATACGCGCGCGTACCAGATAAAACCGTCTGCTACGAACGTCGCGCCGCGCCGATTACGCTTTTGGTTCGTTAATCCTGGACTAGCGCGATAAGGTCACGTACTTGGTCGAGGAAACGGTGCGATATTAGTTCATTGTTAGAATATTCGAGGTAACGTTAGGATATTCGAGCTAGACAAACGCCCGAAGCGGACCATGTGTTTAGTCTCTGCGCGTTCCCCCCGTTCTTAAAGGAGGTTTCAGGACAAAGGACTTTTGTAAACTAAGGGCCTGACGTCAAGGGTGTCCTCACACTTGGGATTTCTGGCGGAAGTCAGAACTGTACCGACTTGCATCGAAACAAGAGCTTTCTTTCTGAATATAGGATCTTTTTACACTTGTATTGTCGCTATTTTTGTGCGTCCTATCAATTTCATCCTGACTTCCTTAATACATAATCCTCTTACATAATCCTGTTACTTTAACGCTTCGACCACCACGTGATTCCATATGTGGGCTGAAAAGGATTTTCCCCAAGGAATTAGACACATTAATCCGCGGGAACTCGCGAATTTCGGGCGCGCTTCCGAGATTGAAACGCGACGAGAGTATGTAACCTGATCGCGGAGCATTCGTCGCGAGCATTTCGTGGGAGGAGATCGACCTCGAGCCATCAGCTTGTGCGTTCGAACTTCACCGAATGGAATTCTTCGCGATTCACGGATTCGCGATCGTTGCCTTTTATGGACTTAATGAACGTACCGAACGCATGCATACGTACGTACGCTTGCGTGAAACCGCGATTCTTAGGAGACGACACTTAGTCAGGAATGCTCCGATTTGTTATTACAAGCGAGGTCGACTCGTCAACAGAAAATCTCGTAACTCGACAACTGTCGGAAACGACTTTGGTAATACACCGCGGACCAGACATTTTATTGCTAACCGTAACCAGTGCCCGAGCGACGAAATATGAAAGACGAAACGTTTGTCACTCTCATCATGGGACATGCCATCTGATGGACATACGAGCGTGAGCCACCGGTGATACACGCCGCCAGATAGGACGTAAGGATGAACCACCAGTGGTACACGCCGGCGGAAACGTGTTAAAATACGCGAATTTCGAAGTTTGATCGGGTCATACGTTATTCCCTTATCCAAATGTACATTTCCGATATTGTCGCGATACTCGCAATATGTACTGCTATTTGTGATTCTTCCCACGGGTCGGCGTAGTGGTACACGACTATTAGTTTGTATCACCGGTGGTACATGCCGCCGGAGTGGAGCATATAAGTGTGACCCACCGGTGGTACA
>NC_071977.1:30417933-30422168 GCF_026283585.1 Hylaeus volcanicus
CCACCGGTGGTACACGCCGCCGGAGTGGAGCATATAAGTGTGAGCCACCGGTGGTACACGCCGCTCGATTAAAAAATTAAACACGAATACTAAATTACCTAATCTTCGATAGTCTCGATGCAAAATTGTAACTCCGTAGGAATTTTCACGCGTTAATCTAAACCCTACCATGACAGACTACGAGCATCGTTGCAACGAAAAAAAAATAAAAAGATCGCTGCAACTCCTTTTGGCCCTGGGAATAACGAATCGAAAAGTCCACCACTCGGCGAATAACCATTGCGCGGATGACAGTTGCCTGGCATATCACGTTTAGGGAGAAGGAATCCGTCTACAACCTGAATAGCTTAATTGGTTGAAACCTTCTAATCCGGGATCGTACCCCCGTTAAGCAAGCCTGCTGATTCGTTCTCCCTCTCCGCGTCGTTAACGTTCCATCGGAACTTGTGCCTGCCGTTGGTCACTTTCACGAGCCACGACGCGTAGAGCGAGTCGGAAGGCGAAGACGAAATCGAAACATTACGATCTGGACGCGAATAGACGTAAAACAACATTCGATTACGATCGAAGCCGGTCTTTGATCTTTGACGATGAAATTCTAACGTCGGTAATCGACCAGGGGAAACGGTACGAAATAAGAGCGAATTCCTGGGCTCGCGCGCAGATAATAGAGCACAGTTGCGACCTGACGCGGTTGCAAGAACGATAGTCGAGACTACGTTGCGGACCAAAATTAAACAGTCGAGCGCAACAAAGCCTTCCGCACCTAGGAAATCATTTTATAGCCGACCATCTCGTAAACTGGGATTTTTGGACAGTTGCACGCTGCACGTGCCTGCCAGGATCGTACATCACTTTTAACCGTTAGCCATCGCGAAACGTTTCCAAGAATCCCAACACGATACTCGTAGAAATGGTCGAAGCGGAATTCTTCTCCGAATGCAGCATTGTCTCGAGGGAGGTATACGCTATTCAAAGACGAAACATGGGGTTAGTGACGAAACTATCGATACAACTAACGGTATCGTTTGAAAAATAAGACATGTCAGAGAAACAGAAAGCATAACACGTGCTCCTTCCGCTAATCTCTTCGGTTTCTCGCTTCTTTTCGGATTCTCTCACTCGGCGGACGACTTCAGCCAAAGAGGTAGGGACAGCGGAGTTGCTTATCTCGAGAGAAGTAAGAACACGTTTCCAAGTTTTGCCTAAAAAAATGATTAAAGGCTTACTTGTGCTCGTGTTTTTGGTGTCTCCGACACTTTCGATCCTCCTCGTGAGGCGGTGGTGCGGCGACGTTCGACGCCTCGTCCGGCGGGGGCGTAGGAACGTCTTCTTCCTTGATATTCTCGAACTGCACACGAGGGCTACCAACGGTGGAACTGTCGGTGATACCGGAAGCAGCCCTCTCCGATATCGGCGCCTCGCTCTCGCTGCTGACAACGTTCTCCGTCTCCTCCGCGGTCTCCTCGGCGGTCTCGTCGTCGAGGTCGTGCGAGTTGCTCGTCGACACCCCGTTGTCCATCGTGTCCGACTCCTGTTCGACGCCATTGCCTGCGTTCACCTGACCGTTCTCCTCTTCTTGACCAACTTCTGCTGTGGATCCTTCGCTGCAAACACGACGGATACGCTTTTTCATTCGCGTTCGCATTTTTACACAACGAAAACGGTGCTTTCGCTAAAGAAATGAATTCCGAGTATCGTTTTATGGGTATCGCAGGTCGAACGACTTACGGGGATAGATGCCGTCGCATAGATCTGGAATGGATGCTTTTCAGGGGCATGTGCGGATGAGGGTAACTTCTCTTTCGGTGCTCTGAAAAATATATATTTACATGTAAGTATAAAAAATATAGAGAAAGACGGCCGAATCGATCGATACTTATTCGTTCGATACGAGATATGTTAGGTTCTCCCAAAAAGTTTCTTCCATTTCATTAATGAGTAATATATACGCGACTTGTTTATTGACTCCATTGACAATACTAAACATAGGTTGCATAAGCTTTTTATAGGTAATCCCGCGATTCATCTGCGTTAACTTCGTTTTCATTGTTTGTTAATATTTATATATATTTGTTTATTTGTCAACTGTCAACAATCTTTGTTTACTATTTGCTTTATTGTGTCAATTTTATAATGGGTTATGCCCGTATGTATATATATATTGAAATAAATATACGCAGTATCTTATGTCTAATGTTACATTATCGAATCGCGTACGAACATTAACATCCAAGAAATTAGATTGTCTAATTTTATAAACACTGCCAGATAAAATAACTGCAAGCGAAAGTTACGGAAGAAACTTTTGGGGCGATCTAATAATTTCACTCGGCAATTTAAATTCTAATTCCTATTTTTGAAATACAAGTTTAGTATCGCTTGTACTCGAAATATTTACCTAGGTTTCGCCGATCGCCGATGCTGGGACTAGGATGTATCAAAGGTCGCTAACATTCCGCGATACCGCGATATTATATAATGAATAAATTAATGGTCAAGGCATGCCAGAAAGCGGAATTGCTTTAACCTTGGACCGCGAGAAATGATCGAGTTACGTAACCGTTTTCTGTTATCGGGGTCCAGACCGAGGAACAATGAATTTACCGACGTCGCGACGCAAGGGACAGAAAGCTTCGGCTGAGTTACGTGGCGAAAACCAAGTTTTTTTTAAGTCGAAAAAGAAAAATTTCTTTCAAGCGTCGATGAAAGCGAATCTGGATAAAACTCGAAGTTCTGAATAGAACTCGTGAATTTTGAAGAGAATTCAAAAATAAGTAATGCGATAAATATTAAATTCTACAGGTTCTAATCGTCTCGTTATTGTATCGTATTTGACATCAAGGACATGTTGACCACAAATAAAATATTATTATTATTATTATTATTATTGTTTTCATGAGAATCAGACTGTCAACGTGTATAATACGTACGATTGAAGTCGCGATCGCTATATCGAGGTGGTCCTCGGTCCCGATCTCGATCTCGATCGGATCCAGCCGATTCGGTTGGCGAGCCGAGCCGGGCTACGTCGAACCTCTTCCCGCCGTCCATCGCGAAAACCTTCTCCATCTCCTCGTCGAGTTCCGGTCCCGCTTCCGTCCCATGACCGTCGACCTAGTATCGAGAAAAAGAAAACATAACGTCGCTGATACTCGTTGTTACCACTAAGGGGCGGGAATTTTGTATTTTTAAGTTTACACGTTCATACTTTTTTCTTTAAAAAAAAAAAAAGTGAAAAAATTCTGATTCCTAAAAAATCCATTCGGTCTCCGTTTATTTCGCGTTGTCATGTCTGGCAGGCACGTGATGATTCACTTCGTGCATAGAGAGTCGAACTCTAAGCTTCGATTTTAAAATCGCGTAGTCCGTCTCGTCACAGTCCATCGCGTGCGACGAGCTTGCCGTTGATATTATTATAGGGAGTTACAGAATATCGACCCGTTCCGAAGGATAGAGGCAACACCTCCGAGCAGCGACGTTTCTTCTCGACGAGCTAATACCTTAAGCGGGAGCTTTTCACCGCTAAACGACATCGGAACGTATTTATCGAACGCGACACGGTCAGTTTCATCGCGTTACTCTAATCGAGCCGCGAAGCGTGGCGCGACAACGCGTTCGCTTTCGAGTCGGTTCTACGTTTAATGGTACGTCACCGACGTACGACGAATCGATCGAACGACATCGATGCCACCGATCTCGGCTCGAAAAACGATACTTTTGTTTACGATCGAAGTCGTGTTTCCTTCTTCGTTACAGTTTCCCTCTTCGACTAGTGTTTCTCGAATTTCGACTTCACGGTGGATCGTTGCATCAGAGGTACATCGTTTTTTCTGCAGGTTAACGTTTCGCTGACAAGTACACGGATCTGGGAAACGCTGCGTTAGACGGTGTTACGTTACCCTTTGGCTCGTTTAATGCGTTTCTCAACTTTTCCATTGTAACTACGCTTAATCATTTCTCGAGTATTACGAATGTATGTGTAGATATATATATATATATTGATTTATAATGAATGTGTGTGAGATCAGTAAGAGGGAGAAGTATTGTTGAACCGCTACCTCGATACGTTCACGCCGGCGTGTACCACCGGTGGCTCACGCCCGCGTGCCTATCAGATGGCGAGCACCATTGCGCCGCCCCATGGTAAGAAACAAAAATAACACCCACCCGCCGGCGTGTACCACCGGTGACTCACACTTATATGTCCAATCGGGCGGCGTGCACCACCGATG
>NC_071977.1:30422178-30425282 GCF_026283585.1 Hylaeus volcanicus
ACCCACCCGCCGGCGTGTACCACCGGTGACTCACACTTATATGTCCAATCGGGCGGCGTGCACCACCGGTGGCTCACGCTCGCGTGCCTATCAGATGGCGAGCACCATTACGCCGCCCCATGGCGAGAAACAAAAATAACACCGCCGGCGTGTACCACCGGTGGCACACGCTCGCGTGTCTATCAGATGGCATGCACTATTTGCGCCGCCCCGTGGCGAGAACCAAAAATAACAACGTGAACGTGTTAATAAATAATCTACCTAAGTAAATTTTGCTTGAAATAATTGCAAATAATATCATGGATGCGTAGAGTATATATATATATATATATCGCGATATATAAGTAACGTCGAGCAAAAATGATAAAGCGTGCGAATATCATAGTTACTCGGTGTTGGTCTCGGGACGAAGTAAGTATGCTTCAACGACGACAGCGGACTCCCTTTCACCGGCGCGTTTCATTTGCGGGGTCTCGCAGTGTCTTCCCTTCTGTTTGCTCTACACTCGAACACCCTTTCACGATAATGACACGCACGAGGAGCGCCGGTGGAAGCACCGCGTTAACGGGAACGAGAAATTAATTCCGTCGGCGAACGTCGTGGTCATTAACGATCGCTAACATCGACTGGCCAGCGATGAAGGGGCGCCGCCGAGTTCGATGCATGCATTTCGCGCACTGCGTAAAACGCGGGACCGAGTAGCGTCCCGACGTTGCCTCGATTTACGTCACGCCGATGCTTGGCCGAAATGCGCTGACAACAAATTTCGGACAACGAGAGAAGAATGAAACGAACCCAAGTTTCGAACTGGTCGAGGTGATCTGGTACAATTTAACGAATTCAATTTCATTTAAACCTTTATCCTCGTCTTATTTCGATTAATTTGTTCGAGACCAACGATTACGTGAAATCTCGATAAAAGATTCTCGATAAGAGAATCTCGGCGATGGGAAGATGAGAGAAAAGACAGAGTTGAAAGCTGGGACGATCGCGAGCAGAATCAGAGATGAACGAAATTCTTATTTAGACGCAAACCGTTACTTGTCGACTAAAAATTCAAGTTTAGACGATAGAATTAGATAAAGACGAACAATTAAACGGTTAATTGTTCGCCCGAACGAACCCTGGATGCACCAATGTCCAGACGAGTCTACAATTTAAAGAGGGTCCCCTATCGAGGGAAGTCGACTCACGCTGCCTCGAACGGAATCCAAAACACCGCGTAGAACCGGAAGAGTATCCAGGAGATCGTTACCGATGGGAGAACGTCGACGCCAGATGATTTCCGCGAACGAGTTCACCGTCAAAGTCGAACGTTTATCCGAGAAGTGGAGCGCGAGAAGGTACGGATGTAGGGAGAAGGACTCGAGGACCAGAGCGATTCCAGAGGTCCACGGTCGATCGAGAAGAAAACCTCGCCGCGGTACTGCGGATGCACGATCGTAAAATACGAAAACGCACTATCTTCTGGAACGTCGACCACTCGATTTTCGTGCACTGTTTTCATAAAACCTTGACGCGGTAGTCGCGTGCACATCTACCACCGGAGTAGCTAGGTTTCGTTTTACGAATAGACGAGGCGCAACGTTCACGAAACGTAGGAACACTATTCGAGGGTGGAAGCGGAAGGTACGTCGATCGCGGAAAGAGGCGGAGTGTCAGGAGGTAGGAGAGACACTGTGTCGCGCGCTAAGTTACAACCTGGTGACTCGTCCGCAAGGATCGACGTAACCAGCGGAGAACCTTGCCCGATGCCCGTTGGAGGAACGACTTCCCGGAAGAGTTAGCGGCGACCTCGGGCATGGCATCCCGGGCCAAAGTGACACCCGGCCGGTCGGCTCGAGCTCGCAGCTCGAAAACCCAAACTGACGGAGAGGGTAGCGCCGCCAACCGACCGACAGAGACCCGGGGAAAGCCCGTGGAGGGGATGGAACGTACGGCCGGAGGGCAGAGGGTCGACTCGGTCGATATCAACCCCATACGTCGCGCCAGACGGATCTCTCCAAAGGTTACCCTTCCCTCTCTGCTCGATCGCGGTCCTCCCGGGACACCGACCGACTTCCCCTCCAACGGAACGCCGATCCTTCGAACTCCATCCGCGTCTCCCGTTCCGACGGTCGACATTCACGAATTCCTTCGCGCCAACCAACCGAGGTCCTCTGAGGCTAAAGCATGCGAATATGCCCTACTCGAGCTTTAGGGGGAGGAATTAAAAATCGTCTAGATACCGTCGGTGAAATCGTCTAGATACCGTCACCTCGATACAGTTGATTGCTCAGATTGTTAATAGTTGAAACAGCGATACGTTTATTGACTCTATCGACTCTACTAAACCTAGGCTACGTAACCCTTTTATCGGCAATTCTGCTATTCACCGGCGATAACTTTGTTACGATTGTTTGTCTTGACATCCGTCAAAATCGCACGTTCTGTATGCAACAACCCGATGTTACCTGTTACGAATACGTAACAAAATCGTATCGTTCGGTCGGATAGGGGCCGGAAACGGGTGTATCGAGAGAGCCGGCCATTGGTCGATGCCGTTGATGCAACAAGTGTCGGTCGGCCGTGAAATCTGCGCCTTGAGGGGGCTCGACGGGAGGGGTGGAAGCGTATGAAAAGAAGGAGAAAACAGAAGGAGGGAGAAAGGAGGACAGGAAGAAGGAGGGGAGGGGCGAGAGAATAGGGGCGGCAGGTATTCGTAAAACGGTTTCACCGAGCTAGGGGAGAGAAAGCTCTCAGCTGGCGGTTGCAGCTGGCGGAGGATGCGAACCGGACCAGCGCAACCTGACCGAGGCCTAGGTCATATCGGCGGCTTATCGACCGCTAGCGATGGGTAGAGATGGTTTCGATGTCCGTTTTCGTATCGAGTTAGCTACGTGGCTTGCTTATAGGAGCATTATTATTTCAAATGGTACACGCTTCGACCGATGCCTTTACTTTTCTTTACCTAGTTCGAACAGCCATTACCGAAATTGGTTCGCCGCTTTAACTTTACGGCTATCGTATTTTCTCGATCGATTTAACGCGTTCATGCCGGCGTGTACCACCGGTGGTTCACAGGAATATGTCTCATCGGGCGGCGTGTACCACCAGTGGCTCAC
>NC_071977.1:30425292-30428957 GCF_026283585.1 Hylaeus volcanicus
TGTACCACCAGTGGCTCACGCACATATATGTTGCCTTGGGCGGCGTGAACCACCGGTGGCTCGCGTTTGCGTGTCCATCAGACGGCGTTTACAACCGCGCCGCCCCATGGCAAGAAATACAAATAGCAGCGCCCGGCGTGAACGTGTCAACGAATCTTTCGAGTCCGTCGATATCGCCCAGAGTAGAATAACACCACCAGTTTGAGATAGCTAATCAAAATCACCGGATATGCATCGAGTCGGGCAGTTGCTAATTCGTAAACGAATTACGGACTCGATCGACATCGCGATATGAATTATGGTTGCTCTCCTATTCCCCGACAAAGGTTAACTTTATTTTCGGAAGCGTATACCGAACGACGGTAACTTTGAATGACACCGAGTATTATACGGCTGAATTATAAATCGCGTATTACGGATCGCGTTTTGTCCCTGAAACTTGAACTTCGACGGTAATAAATGTCTCTGCTGATAGGGAACGTTCTCGATTTGGACTGTTCGAGTGTAGAGGGTAGATCGGTTCGAAACAATACGTATGATACCACGTAAAGAACCAGGGTGAATATACGTTTGGTAGTTAAGTTCGCGAAGACATACATGTATTACCGAAACAACAGAGTTTGCGGCGACGCACGACCGCTGGAAAGAAAGGGGTTGGTTTGGCAGGCGGGTCGAGGTGGCGCTGCACCGGCCGCAGAAATGGAGGGAAGAAGGAGCGAGAGGAGAGGGGAGAGCTTTTCCAGCATCGACCGGGCTTCCTCGTCGCTGTCAGCGTGTACGCATCTCGCTTCCTGCTCCTACGACCTTGAACCTGAACCGCGCACACAGCTTCTCTGCTCCGTCTCCCTCCTCTCCTGACCTATCCACTCGAAAGCTCGATGAAAATCGATGCGGCGTTTGTTATGCCGGCGCTACACGGAAAATCTACGTATCTTTCTTTCCGAGACGAGGGCGTTTTGCTCGTCATCGACACTATTTTCTGAAGAAACGCTTCAACGAAAGCTCGAGCGACGCGTTCGCTCGGATTTCAACGATCGGAGTTGAATCGTAGTGTTTCCGAGGACTGGAGGTGGATTAACTGCAGCAAATACGCGAGATATGGACAATTTATTCTTGGAAGAACCCTTTGAGTACCGCGCGGCGAGATCGCGCTTCTTCTGTCCTGTCCTCGCAACTTCTATTCTATTCTGTATACGTTTGGCTCGAGTCGGACGTAGAAAAGAACAGAGTGAAAGAGAAAGAGATTCAATGGAAAAAAGCAGTCGGGAAAAGTGTATCGGTGCAGTGAGACAATAGTACAATCTCGGTTAGGTTCATATTTCTCCCAGTGGTTCTTGACTCTTGCATTTATCTACCGAATCCTGTCTTGCATTTATTCAGTCTTTACTGTAACAAGCGCTGTCGCGCCGCTCGGCAATTTTCGACCGGAAAATAAGAGAGGCACTCGGAACGATTAAGATCCGCGTTTCGATTGGTAACGATGGCGACGCCGGCCCGGAGAACAGAGGAAGTTTAATCGACTCCGATAATTACGTTTCGATCAAAGCGAATTCAATTTCTCGCTGGACGTCGAGATGGAATCGATATAGGATGTCATTATCGTGTTCCGATAGGTCAAACCCGACGGTTGACGTGGTCCTCGACGATCGATCGATCATCGATGACATTAATGGAAGCTTAGAAGCTATTAATTGCCGTTCGTTGGAGTTCCTCGTCGGAGTGCCAGTGCAAAAGGTTTTCCTTCTATTTTCTCTACCGATCTTTCGCGAGTACCGCGCAAGACTTCGTTTGAAACGATCGACCGCCGCTTCCGCGTTCGTTAATGTGGTTTCTATCGGGTTTCGCCACTCCTTCGACCGGTGCGGATACTCGGACGTCGAGTATTTCGATCGAGAAGCTCGTTGACCTACAGTTCGCATCCCTCGCAGCTGTGTATTTTTTCTCTTCCGCCGAGACCTCTTCTATTTATGGTTCCTCCACGAAAGCTTACAACGCGGATCGATCCGTTCGCTTCGTTCGACTTTTTGCCTCACTCGGTCGCGATAATGTCTTCACTTCCTCGACTACACCTTGGGCCTCTTCGAGAGGCGAGGATTCAGGCCTTGCACGTGCGTTAAAAATAACATCCTTCGATGATCCGTGCTCTCGGTATCGACCTGACCTTCTCGAGAACCCGTTGTGCTCTTCCGACTATGCATCGTTGAAATTGCTACGTCCTCGGAGACCATTTCCTCGACTTACAGTGGGTGTAGTAAATATTCGTACACTGGTCAATTTATCATTTGAAATATTTTAACATTTCGTTCTAACATCGTTTTGATTGTTTGTTAATATTTATACATATATTTGTTTATTTCTCAACTGTCAACTATCTTTGTTTACTATTTGCTTTACTGTGTCGATTTTGTAATGGGTTATACTCGTATATATGTATATCGAAATAAAATAAAATAAAATAAAACATTTCGTGTATCTTTGCACCTCTACGAAGATTATTTCTTACGCATGAATATTTGTAATTTTGCTTTATTTTTTGAACGAAGATAATCTTCAAAGTCCACTTCGAAGAAACTAAACGGAATAAAATCGTTCCGGTGGAAAGATTTAAAAAAAAAATATACCTTCTCTTTTTCGAAGTCGGTCAAAAATAGATCAACGAATAATCGCGTCCATGATTATCACGGATGTCCATTGTGGCGGATAAGAATAAAGCCAGAGATATTTCGTTGAAAAGATGGGAAAGCGAGAGTTACGACCGAGGCGCACCAGCTTCAACTGGCGAACGATACGTAGCGCTGCGTCATCGGCCGTGAAAGTGTTAAGTTCGGAGAGGATATCGAGCTAACCCTTTAAGCCCCTCGGGGCAGCTGCGGACGACGAAAACGTTACATCAGACGGCGCACACTTTTGCAAACGAAATTCAGTTTACACGTTCGAGTCCCCGGCCACTCGACCCTGAACTTTCCCCAAGGCCTTCGAAGATAACGGTAAACCGCCGAGGACAACGGTGAAACTAATAAAACCTAGCAAACTTCGAATCCGAATCGAAGGAAAACTAGAGATCTATTAACAGCAAAGAAATATTGCAAGCTATGTAAATATATTGAATGATTTTTTCTTTAACACCCTGTGTACGCGACTTGGAAGTTCCGTGAAAATTTATGAGATTACTTCGTCTAATTTTAAGATGATAAGAAACGTAAATGAAAGAATAATAAGAAAGAAGAAGCGATAGTACCTCGATGGGCGCACGAGTTACCATGGAATGGATTTTCCTTCGGCAGATCTTCGCGCAGCAGCATACTCCCATAAGCGCTGGACAACACTTGTTCGTGGAACGTTACCGCGCAATCCACCTTTATGATACTGCGGCTACGATTGACATCGGTCGTCTTGTAATCGAATTTACGGCTTTCCGCCTTGCGTAAGTGCTCGATAGCGATGGCTCGAGTCAGGGACACCTATCGGTTCATCGTTTCACCATCTGTTCGCGTTCAAATATTTACAAGATCCGCGGGTGGTGTCGTTGCACCGAGGGGGCGTGTCTATCGGTTGAGTTTGAGAAAATGGGGTGGTCGAGTTTTGTTTTCCGTGGGGTATGTACATTAACGGTATTCGATATTGGAGACCATGAGTAAAAAGTACCGCAAATCTATGCAGACAGT
>NC_071977.1:30428967-30437608 GCF_026283585.1 Hylaeus volcanicus
ACCAAACCTACTCAGACAGTATCTACATTGACGGTATTGAATATTGCTGTCGCCACGAGAAAGTATACCAAACCTACTCAGACAGTATCTACATTGACAGTATTGAATATTGCTGTCGTCACGAAAAAGTATACCAAACCTACTCAGACAGTATGTACATCAACGGTATTCAATAATGCCCCTCTCACCAGAAACTACTCCAAACTTACTCAGACAGTATGTACATGAACGGTATTCAATATTGCCCCTCTCACCAGAAACTACTCCAAACTCACTCAGACAGTACGTACACCAACGGTATTTAATATTGCCGACCCCGCCAAAAACTTCTCCAAACTTACTCAGACAGTACGTACACCAACGATATTCTCAATATTGCCGACTCCGCCAAAAAGTTCTCCAAACTTACTCAGACAGTATGTACATCAACGGTATTCAATATTGCCCCTCTCACCAGAAACTACTCCAAACTTACTCAGACAGTATGTACGTGAACGGTATTCAATATTGCTCCTCTCACCAGAAACTACTCCAAACTTACTCAGACAGTATGTACACCAACGGTATTCAATATTGCCCCTCTCACCAGGAACTACTCCAAACTTATTCAGACAGTATGTACACGAACGGTATTTAATACTGTCGCTTTCGCCAAAAACTACTGCAAACTCATTCAGACAGTATGTACACTAACGGTATTCAAACGTTCGATAAACTCCTGATATCCAATTTGGATTTTCATCGGAAGCGACGTCCGAAGTTATCGCGGCGCTAGCTGGGCTTTGTCGAAAAAAAAAAAAACGAAAGGCGTGATAATCGTTTTCGGCGACCTATCAGTTTTCGATTAGCGCCAATTCGATGGGCGCAGCGGGAGGTCCCGTGAAACGCGGCCAACTGGTCAAAAATCCTATTAAAAAGGATTGGAAAACGGTCTCGAGGAGATGAGAATGACGTTAATCGGGTTAGAAAATGCTCGTCGATTCGCTCGGCAATGGTTTACGGAACGAATCGAGTCACGAGAGACGAATTTAAATTCCCTCGAGTCCACCTGTCGACGCTGAATCCGTTTTCCTATTTTTATCAGGGAACTGTCCGCTTTTCGATATACGAATGGAACGTTGAAAGGCCGTCGACGGTGTCGGTGATATTTTTCTCGAGAGGCAATATCGTTCGGAATCGATGGCGCGAGAGTAGAACTATTAGTACACAATCGACGCGCATCTGGATTCAATTCCGCAAACTTATGCAACGCGTCTCGAATCAACTCCGTTTACCATCTCTTCGAAAACGAATAGAAAGAGGAATCATATTCGATACGAGTAGACGCGAAATGTAGGTCGACGATTATTCAGATATCAAAGAGGACCATAAACATACAGTCAGTGTAAGAAGTATTCGTACAGCGACTAATATAAAGTAGAAACTAATAAGAATAGAAACAAGAGGTTAACATTAAAAGTAATAAACTTCGATTTACGCAAAATCTACTCTAAAAACGTGTAAGAACGTTGGTTAATTATTTCTTTCCCTATAGATTATTAATAGAATAAATGTATGAAGTTTTATTTTGAATTTCTTCCTATACGAATACTTATTACACTGACTGTAAATCGCGGACGCGGTTTCTTCGATGAAATATACTCGGAAAGGAATCGCGGAACCATCCGAGCAACAGCCTAATCGAGTAAACGCAGCTAATCGAACGTTGCGCTGCCGATTTGCCATAAGTATACAATTAAACGCAAGGACGGAACGTTGAACGGCGATTATAGACGATTCTCCGCAATTTCTGAGGTTGTTCGGGCCACGAATCGAGGTTATTTCCTCCGAAAATACCACCGCTCGTTAAACGTCGCGCAAGCGAAGCGTATGAATTCTAAACACAATAGATTCCGTGCACGCGAAGGTAGCGCGGATTATCATTTTACCGCGTCACGCTTAAACTCCGACGTGGACGCGAAAAGCGGGACAAGCTCGTGCCGGTTGATTGTCGACGAGTCGTAGGTCAATAACCATTTAACATTAGACGCGGAGCAGTGCATCCAGTCGCGTGTACGGATCTTCGATTTCGAATCGATTCCGTAGGATTCTATTTTATTTACTTATTTATTTCAATATACATATACGGGCATAAGTCGTTACAAAATTGACACGATAAAGCAAATAGTAAACAAAGATATTTTTCCAGCAAATCGATCCCAGCCTTTACAGGTCACTGGTACTCATTAATTACCATTTTGTATTTTTAAAAAAACTTAAAACGTAAAAACACTTAAAAAAAAAAAAAAGAAATGAAAAAAAAATGTCACGGAAGTTCCGCCCTATAAAAGGTAAAACTCAACTCTTCGTTCTCCATTTTTATCGCGTACCGTAAGTATCCAGTATGAAAGCAGCCGTATCATGGTTACACGGGAAACGTTTAAACAATTTTTCCGCGTCGAAGTTTCGCGCATTAGATGCTCGTCGCATCGAGAAAATTAATCCTCGACGAAACGGATGATACACCTGTTACGTAAGAACTGGTCAACAGGCGCGACGAGATAAGAATATTCGTGTCCGCGAGACTCGCGTTAATTGCGAATTAATTTCCCGACAACTGTGGGCAAACTAGGAAAGTTAAGTAGTTCAATTTCGGATGCGACGGACTCGCGAGAGACCGCGACTGCCGAGTCAGAGATTAAGTACGCGGTTTGCGACGCGATAACGTCCCTCTTAACGACCACGCGGTTGCGGGTTGAAATACGTTTCAGAGATGATGTGTGTGCATTTGTGCAATCACGTGCGACGTGTTAATTAATTCCATTCGCTGACCGACCGTAGAATCACGAGACTCGGGAGTAACGCGAAACCGCGGAGCAATGCCATCGACGATCCGCCGCTTCGACGTTCCGATTGCAGCAACCTCGCTCTTTCCCGCCCGCCGAATGCTTGAGGGAAACAGATCAGGACTACGTTTTTCTAGGTATTTTGCAGGAATTTGTTTCGGCAAGAATGGAATGTACACGATTTAATGAAACTTTTTATATATATATGTACAGAAAATATATTTCTTCGTTTAAATTTGGTGGCATGACGTCGGAAAGATCGATACAATAAAGGGTGTAGGGAGAAATAGGAACGAGATTTCGAGAAGGTGACACACGCGTAGAGAGAAGGTTAGAAAGACAAGGGTGAATGAAAGAAACCGAGCAAGAAAAGTGAGAAGTACACGATTTGTGAAAGGGAAATTGACGGTTGGAAGAAACTTGAACGTCGTTCCTCTTTTGACAGGTATACAAGACCATAAGTGTAGATATTGTAAATTTTGTGAATAGCTAGGTTATAATAAATTTGAAACTATTTTCACAGGGCAACGGATTGTGAGTTTTTTTTCTTAAAAAAAAAAAAAAAAAAAAAATCCCCCCTATAAGCTTTGATAGAATCTTATACATATATATTCAAAGTAAATATGTGTGAACACACAATGCGTGGAGCTGACCGAGCGTAATTGTGTTGTTTGGGTTGAGGTGTCGCTTGAAAACCGAAACCGGCGAGAATCGTGCGTGCCGAGACGTTTTACTTCAATATAGTTTACTTTCTATCTTTCTTTCTAAGTTCATACAAATCACAAAAAAGAAACCGTAGTCCTGAACTCTTCTCTTACTTCTCCCCTTAATTTTGATATCCGTTTTCGCAAACCTATTCATAAACCTACTCCTCAATTCGAGTCGAAATAGTCGAGCGAAGTTTCGTTAAAATTCTCCGTCGAACAAATCCACGGAACAAAAGCGCCTTGAGCTTAAGTTCGCGACGCGGAGACATAAGTCTTCCGAAGTAATTCCGTGGGTCGAGCGATCGCGCGGCTCCGCGAGGAGAATACAAAGAACGGTACCCGTCCGCGCAATTTTCATCCCGTGCTTCGTGGCGACTTCGACCGAAGCCGCTAATAACTTTCAACGTCGCCCGTAAACATAATTGAAATACAGCTACGGCCATAAATCTCGCGGACATCGACGAACGATCAGTATTCATGAACCGCGAACGGACGACGGTGCCTGAATAAAATCGGAAGCTGGCGATTCTACTCGCCGGAGCGAAATGAAAGCCGTACGATCAGTCGACATGATCGAATCCGGGCTAAGTAACGATAAGGAACTTTGGCAAAATCTTCAGAGTTCTCGGGTATCTTTAAAGAACTGCTGATTTAAGTTACTCGTTACGACGTACTCGCGATACTTTATCGTCGAATCCTTAATCCGTTTATCTGCGATCAATGATTTCTTTATGCAATTATCGTATCATAGGAATACAGTCGAACGCTAGAAATCAGTGATTGTACGAAGTCTTTTTTTAGACGGTACATTTTTGTTCGATAGAACGAGCAATCGTTCGTACGAGACGCAAGTGGTTCGTCGAATGTCAAACGACGGAATTGATTCGTAATAGTTGGAACGAGCGGTGTCGCGTTCCATGGTTAAATTAAAAAGAATAACTTTTTCCTCGTATCGATCGCGATAGAACGAGAATCTCGAGAAGTGTTCGATGTATCGACTTTCGCCGTTTGACGCGTGTCGGGGCGATCGGTAAACGATACCATCAGCATGGCGACAGAGGATGTATCCACGCAAAGGCGAACGTTTCGAGTAATTCTCGAGCGACACTCGATCAATTTTCGCGGAAAGCCGAGACGCGCGAGACTCTGTTTGCCGAACGATCGACGATCTTCGGTCACGCGCTCGTCGGAGATATCGAAGTGCCGCGCGTGAAATTGTATAGGAAAAATCGCGGAACGACGAGTCCATCACATGGATGATTTCACGGTAGAATTATTTACGTAACTTCGTTTAATAAACATACGTAACGTATTTTAACGTTCACCGTACGAGTTAGCAGTCAAAGTAATAACGGATTTGTCGGTCTCCGTACTCCGCAACTTTGACGAGCCCGTAACGTACATTTTTATGCACCGGTTCGTAAATCGGACTTGTACGATTTAAGAGGCCTCGAGGTGGTACACGATCGCGATAACTTTTATAATTCGTCCCGTTCCCGGGATAAGGACGAGAAACAGGCGAAAATCGAAATGGAAGGTGACGCTGCTTACCGATACCCTTTTGCCGAAGCCAAGGAAGGACAGCTTCCTTTTGGTGTTCTCCATCGTTCAGCGGTCGCGGTAGCTGCTGCGGCAGCTATCAGCCTAAGGTGTCGTCTTTTTCCTAGGTGCTCGACCGATTCTGAGTCTGGACGGCGATGTCCACATGTGGAGGAATCGCTGAGATGGCAGCTCCGTTCTGCTAGCTGTCGACAAACAATTCTACGATCATTTCTGATTCGACTTCTAAAACCTAGAATTAGACTAGATTTCTAGAATTCCGGACGTGAAATCTAGAATTAGAATTCGACTTCGAAATCTTTCGACTCTGTGTACGATTCTTTCTCTCCTCTTCCTCGACATTTTTCGCGTAACAAAACGTACGAAGTAGATTTTCGTAGGACGTCCATGTACGAAGTTGGAAGTTCAACTCGAGGATCGATCCGATATCCGACGAAGCGAGGAGAACACACAGGTGTTCGGCGATACCTTCGGGTTTATAAGTTGAATCGATAACGGCCAATTCTCTTTGCGTCCACGATAAATAAAAAAAAATTAGCCACGGAAAAATACTTCGAGGAAAATACTAAGGAAATGGAAGGGACGAGAAAGATACCGAAGGGGAAAATACCGAGGGAATTCTTCGAATTGGTCGCTCGAAGAGAGAGAAAAAATAAAAAAAAAAAGAAACGTAGATACGAAGCGAGATAAAAAGCGTCCCGGCGATGGTAAAAGTTCGGTCGATCAAGAGAAAAGATCGATAGACGAGATAGGCGCTCCAAGGGTTGCGGAGGAGGTGGATACAGACCTTTAAACGAAACCGCGGAGTCCCGAGACTTTGGGACGACGATCGTGTATCGCGAGCGATCTCGGGAACACTCGTGCACGGCTGCGGATCGCGGGTATCTCTCGCACGGACGAGCCAATATCGAGGAAGAGAGTTGACACGGCGACAGTGACCGACCGACTGGCTTCGTTCGAGGCTACCAGCAACGCGACGTCCATCCAGAGGGATCGCGATTTCAATACGAGTTGATGAATAACGTCCCGGCCGTAAAGTCCCGTGTTATAAATAGCGAAACAAACCGATACGCTTTATCGATGATTTAAACTCAACGTTTACTCGACGACGCGACGTTTCACGGCGTCGCTCCGCCGGACGTTCGCGAAACGAGGATCGGCACTCGGAACGAGGATGACTGATTGAAAATAGAAATTTCGGAAATTTGTTCGGATTTCATGTAAAAGGTACGACACGTTACTCTCCAATCTCCCTGATACAGTCAGTTCTATAAATATTCGTAACCTGTGGTTATCGAAGAAATTAGTTTAAGTGATAGGTTTGATGTTTCGAAATCAATTTGTCGTTATATATATATATATACAGGTCTGATGTTCCCAAATAAATATTTCGTTATAAATATGCACGTGAATATACTTTACATATATTTATAATGACAAATTAGTATTCATACATTCCATATCTATCGAAGAAATTTGTTTAAATTAACAGGGTTGATATTCCCAAATAAATGTTTCGTTATAAATATGTACATGAATATACTCTACATGTACTTATATTTTTTATATTTTATATATTTGTATTATATATATAATATATGAATATACTCTACATGTACTTATATTTTTTATATTTTATATATTTGTATTATATATATATATATATAAAATATAAAAAATATAAATACATGTAGAGTATATTCATGTACATATTTATAACGAAACATTTATTTGGGAATATCAACCCTGTTAATTTAAACAAATTTCTTCGATAGATATGGAATGTATGAATACTAATTTATCATTATAAATATATATATATATATACAAATATATGTAAAGTATATTCACGTGCATATTTATAACGAAATATTTATTTGGGAACATCAGGCCTGTTAATTTAAATAAATTTCTTCGATAGATATGAAATGTATGAATAATTATAGAGTGACTGTATGTGTTGTATACTTTTACGGAATAAAAAACTATAGTAACATGATACAAGAAAGACTTGCATTGTAAAATAATATAAGCGGCAAGTTATTCGACGGATCGCAGAGCGTTGAAATCCGAGGATTAACATTGCTGGTCTTCGCATTCATCTCTAATTACATGCTCGAGTGCGATAAAGTGACGTAACGAAATACCTGGCGCTCTTTTCGCCGCCTATTCGATCGGTTAGGCGACATCCGATTCGCGATATTTAGTCGCTCGCATGGCGCGACACATTCTCTGGACCCCCTATCGTCGCTCGATAAATTAATAATCGAAACGTAACCTAAACGTAATGTGAACGTAATCGAAGAGTTCTATAACGTATTTTTCTTTTAGAGCGAATACTCGCAAATATTTACCAGCCACCGTTATGATACCAGCCACGAGGTAACTCGTAGACTTTCTCTCCGGGAGTAATTTTGCAAAAAATTTAGCGATGGTTTTCGATCCCGCGCTCGTTTTTCCTTTCACCGAGCGTATTTTAATAAACGTACCTCCCGAAAATTGCGCATCACGGTGGTATGCTCGCGT
Organism: Hylaeus volcanicus; assembly: GCF_026283585.1. Classification (NCBI taxonomy): domain Eukaryota; kingdom Metazoa; phylum Arthropoda; class Insecta; order Hymenoptera; family Colletidae; genus Hylaeus; species Hylaeus volcanicus. The sequence continues at coordinate 30,436,586 of NC_071977.1, forward strand.
CGCGAATTCGTCGAATAGATGTAGCCTTCGAAGTCTGTTGTACAGCATTTCATCGCAAACAGCTGTAGCCGTAATATATTTCATTGTTACGGGCAAGTCGAACTTTGCACGCCTCGCTACTCGACTACCACTCCGAGCTAACCAGAAGGATATAAATATGTAATTGAACTCGAGCAACAGAGTCGAGCGAGGGAATCAATTTTCTTTTCATTTTCAACTCATTCCTCTGCCCTCCTTTTCTCGCGTCGTTCTTCTTCTAACGCGAACTGTATTTTATACCTCGCAAACACGGCGCGTTGCTAGCATATGTTCGCGTTAACAAACGCCGAGAATCGTGCGTTATTAAAATTCTCTTATGCGAGAAAGAACGAAACCCTTTTTTCTCTCTACTTTATTACCTCGCAACTGGAGCAACGGCATGGATCGTGTGATTTACAGCGTTCCTAACCTCCGTCGACTATTATTCGGATACGTTTTACTTACGATCGCGTGTAATAACACGTCAGAATTTTGCACTAACGTTTCACTGTTACGCGACGAATAATCTACCGTAAAAAGGCGGTATCGTTCCCGATACTCGGAGTACTTTCCCGTAACAACGACTGATAACCCGAAACAACTAAATGAATCACACCGGAGATTAACATTTTCCAAGAAAACGTACAATACCCGCCGCCCAGGTCCGCGAATCCTTTCTCGGTCGAGCAGCGCGCTCCTTTCCAGTCTCTAAAAACACTCATAGGGGGACGATTACGATTTTAACGATCGATCGATGGACTAATCGATCGCTAGGAACTGATAGACCACGCGAACGGACAAAACTGTTGATTGACAATAGCTGCGTAATCGCCTTTCTGGTAACGAGGGGTGTTAACTCCTTACACAACGAGCCTGACTCGGGATTTTCAACTTTGGCTTAAAATTTTCATCACGAGTCTGACTTGTGATTTGCAAGTTTGACCAAAAAATTTCATCGCGAGCCCAACTCGTGATTTTCAAGTTTGATCTAAAAATTTCATCACG
>NC_071977.1:30437618-30440868 GCF_026283585.1 Hylaeus volcanicus
GATCTAAAATTTTCATCACGAGTCAATTCGTGATTTTCAAATTTGGCTTAAAATTTTCATCGCGAGCCCAACTCGTGATTTTCAAATTTGATCTAAAAATTTCATCACGAGTCAGACTCGTGATTTTCAAGTTCGTCTAAAATTTTCATCACGAGTCAATTCGTGATTTTCAAGTTAGATCTAAAATTTTCGTCACGAGTCAGACTCGTAAAAATAGTGCAAGGAGTTAAGAACTTGTCGAGGATCACGGTTAGTATTAATTCGGTAAAGATTGCTAAGATAACGTACTGTGCGACGCGTTGAAATTCGTGTTCCACGAGGAGACGACCCGAGGAGGAATGATCGTCGGAAACAGTCCCGTGGATGGCTATCGACGTCTATCGACGTCTATCGATGTCTATCGATGGATTTCGGTAGATACTCGTTCACGGATGATCGCGATCTGACAACGAACTAGCGAGATACGTACTTCGCGAGAAGACACCCGGCCTTTGTCGCCGTACAACGAAACTGGGACCTTTTGTTAGCTCGCCATCTGCTGCGTTCTTACGTCAAAAATTACGTTATTTTTCTCCGATCCGTTGTCCCTGCATCAACACTTTGGACCGTGTCGTTAAATTATGGTTTGATAACGACGCCTCGGATACACTCCGCGGCAAAATGATAGGACACCGCTATACTATTTTTATTGCACAGTATTAACGCTTTAACACGTTCGTTATTACGTCTGAATAATATCTAATCCCAGCAGAAATTTTCGACAACATTTGTCTGCCTGTCGACGTGTCAACAACCCGCACAGTTTTCGTAAACTACACGCAATTACGTTTCTCCAACTCGCACAGAGGTGCGCCCCTTATACAAGTATCGTTGACGCGGTGTTTTTAAATAATCTTACAAAAGAGGAGCACGCTCTAGATTTTTGCGTCGGTGAATATCAACCAGATCAAACCGATTTATCTACAAGACCGAAGTCTGCGCGAAAGTATTTACCTTACACCATTCACGGCACGTTACGCCGACCGACTACTAGATTCACGTTGTGTATTAACGGTGACATAATGTAACCTTGTTTACGTTGCTACGCCAAATTCTCCGAAACCTGTTTCGATTCCCCGCCTATTCGTAGACCACAATGACGTCACCCCTCGAGGGGAGCCCTATTATATCGCGAAACGAGAAATACTTTATTTATCCACGTAGGATACTGAAACTTTTCTGAAAACTGAAATTTTTCCAAATCTATTAGAAAGGACCACGAACAACCGATCGATCTCTGACGTCGATCGCATCGGCGACCGTTAAACACATTCGAATACAGAATCTTTTAACTAGCGCTCTAGCGCTGCCATTTGTGTTCCTCGTCATGGGGCGGCGCAGTGGTACACCCCATTTGATTGATGCGCGAGAGTGAGCCACCGGTGGTACACGCCGCCCGATGGGACATAATAGCGCGATTCATCGGTGGTACACGCCGTGCTAGAAGTCCTTCGTTTGATGCAAGAAAAAGAGGAACGACATAGTTTAACTTCCAAGAAGAAGACAGAAGCAAAGGATCCGTACAAAATTGTGAAGAAAGCGAAGTTTGAGAATCGCTGAGCTACGACGGCTATAAACTACCATAAAGGTTTAAATCCCTGCTGTTCGGTAGCAAGTCGTAAGAGAGTTGTAATTCGCTAATAAGATAACTCGACTCGACGGCATGCAAACGACGCGATTCGAATCGATAATAATAAATCGTGTAAGTCACGGTTCGTGGACACGGGAACTTGAAAACTTCGATACACGGTCGAGAAAAAGTTCATTTCCAATTTGAACGGGGAAACAGCCGCGAGCGAACGGCAACATAATATTCGTAAATGTTTCATAGCGTACGCGATATAGCATGCGAACGAATACGACCCAGTAAAAGCCGATGAATAAGTAAATCCGTGTTACGTTGTGACAGGCCTGGTCACGTTTCGTGTACGCTGTCAAGTTTTATGGTCCGACTTCGTTTTAAATATTCAAACAACGGGGAAACGAACACCGTCGCGCGCTCGCGTTTCGTCGCCGTGCCGAAATTCGACTTTCGCAAGTTTTGATAACCGAGATACCGCGGAGAGCTTCCGACCACACTTCGAATCCCGAGCGATTAACTTTTAAGACGTATTAAGCTACCGACCTACGTGTAAGAACACTAGAAGAGACGACGAGATTCGACGATTCATTCTTCCGAGTTAACGTCTGTTCGAATCGATCGTCGAAGCGACGATTTATTGTTTCCAGTCGGATGGAGGCTCTCGTGGAAAATTTTACCGTGACTCAACCGAGAAACCCGTACCTTTTTTCGCTCGTAGAAAGAGAGAGAAGGAAAATGGCGCCCGGAGCATCGCGAGCACGTGTCCCGAGAAGAAAGAACGTACGGGTTGCGCGCGATTCGAGTCGGAGATATCGAGAGATTTATAAAATCAGGTCGAAAATCTCGGGGGTCCCCCTGCTTGCATAACCTTGTGCCACAAAAGACACGCGAGAGGAGAAACCGAGCTCTCCTTTCTCTCCGACCGGCCACGAATCGCTTTTGTTTCGTCGATTTATCCGCGCGAAACAACCGACAGCTCTCGAATCGCTTCGAAGGGAGACTAGAGCGGCTTTGGAACAGGCCTTTGGCCACGTTATATTAGAATACACTCATGTCTCCATAAATGCACCAGCTCGGGACTGACTGACAATTTAATGCAACGATTAAACTTTTTTTATTATTAACTTTTTAGTCGTGAAACTTTTTCTATTATATTCCTTACATTCTTCCGATTAAAACGAGACCAAACGCGATACAATTCGGACGATATTTACCATGCACCTTTTTTTCAGTTAGTGTTCTACGATACATGATACATAATAAGTTGTTACAAGTTGTCAGTTTGGTTATGGAGTTAACCCTTAAATGGACGATTTTTGTTTCACGTTTTCAAAGTTTTCTTCGAAGTGACATTCGACATTAACTTATTTTCAATGCATAAAAATATCGGATAGTGCCAACATTAAAAAAAGTACAAAATTCGTTCAGAAATAAAAACTAGTTGTCGAAATTAACAAAAAATTAAAAGAAGGTCAATCTTATCTGTGATGTTTGGTATGTTGTTTAAAAACAACATCGTCCATTTAAGGGTTAAGGTACAAAAGATGTAAAGTAAATATTTATTTAAGTAAAGATATATATCAACGAACTTCGACCATTGCCGCGATCGTGCGCATGGAACACATAAGA
>NC_071977.1:30440878-30446914 GCF_026283585.1 Hylaeus volcanicus
AACGAACTTCGACCATTGCCGCGATCGTGCGCATGGAACACATAAGAAAGAGTTAACGATAAAAATAATAAAAAAGTTTCACCGTTGCATTAAATTTTCTCACCGCGTAATCCGATATCTCGGATCGTGTTACGCTGCACGGCGATGAACTCGCGGGCCCCTCGAGAGGTATACCTCCGTGGCGCTGGTTTCTGTGCATTTATCGTAGACTTTATGCAGCTACGGAGACATTATTGTACTATTTATTCCGTTTCGGTCGCGTTCGACCGACTGATCGATTGAAATTTTCGTGGATGCGCGCAATCCCGTCGACCGAAGCCACAGCGCAGCTTAATTGGTCCAATTAGACGGGCAGCACGGGTGTGATCAACAACATTGTTAAGCCGAATGACCGCGCTTATTAACGGCCACGAGAAATGTTCGTCACGTGGCCGCGTCTTTCGCGCTTTTCACCCTCGATTGGTCGTGCTCGACGTTGGTTAATCGGCGTCGCTTAAAAATTACGTCACGTGACGCCGCGCCGGTCGAAAACAGTTGGCGGCTTCCGACAACGAACGCTTCGCGCGTTACGCGATCTCCTCTCGAATGCAGGCGCTGTGTCGCGACAAATTATTTCGTCCAGATGAAGAATCAACGAGTAACATAAAAAAAAAAAAAAAAAAAAAATAAAAAAAAATAAAACAAATACACACACACGTCGAATCGAGTAACCTCCTCCTTCTCGAATTCGGGTAAAAAAGAATGTACTTCGACGACGAATTCAATCGAATCGAAGAATTACAATTCACGCGCGAGTAACGATAGCAACGGTGTTGGGGGAGTTTTCTAAATGGAAATGCGTACTCGTCGAAGGATGAGTAGTTTCGTGCTATCTACGATCTATATGGAGCCATTTTACGAAGCATGTACAGTGTCTTCTACAGCTATAATTGCATCGTTGCACTCGAAGAAATGGTCGCAGGAAAACATTCTCGACGAACCGTTCAACCATATGTTTCCCTCTGTTTTCGTTTGCCAGCGAATTATAAAGTCCGACCCAGTTCTCTGGAATCCCTCGGCAATTACAAAGGTCAAAGAGTCCTTTATTAAAAAGTTACAGCAGAAACGTGAATCACGCGACATCACGAGACAACAATTCCGCTCGATTCTGCGTTCCGAACTAATGGCTTTCGCGTTAATACCCTGTTACCGACGATATCCGAACGTTCAATTTATTACTTCCGCGAATGTCGTAATTATTTCAATCGTTACGTGGAATTCCAGATGAATTCCAGATGAATTCCGCGTTCACTTTTCCCAGCGGGTAAAATCTGAAAGGTGGGAAAGAAATACGCATCGACCACGGGGAACCGTTCGAGCGCGGATGGCGCCGAAAACGGAATTCGATCGGATTTAAACGAACCGTCCGATCGCGAATAAATCGTTCCGCGATGACCTTATTCGTCGTCTATTATTGGAATAAAATTTCGCCCGTCTCCGATATGAAACGACTAGACACGGCGCTTTTGTCTTTGAGAACGGCCTTCGTAGGCTGTTCTCTACAACGCTATCGCATCTGTGCAGGTGTGCCGAGTATCGAAGGTACTCCATCTATCGACGAGTATCACTCTACGTTTACGACTTTATTCGACTGTCCACGTTTCCAGAACGCACGACGAGCTCGTTAATGAACGATGGTGAATTTGGTCGCGGTGGAGCGAAGGAGGACCGATGAAACTTTAACCCTTTGCACTCGACGCCTTTTTTTCTAGTATCTAGTATCTAGTATCTAGTATCTAGTATCTAGTATTCCATTGCCACGAATGCTACGATTATGTCGACTTCGAAAATGAGATATCCAATTTGAGATTTGAGAATCGGGTCACCTTTACCTCAACGTCAATCGTTTTATTGGCACTTCGAGTTCCGAAGAAATGAAAGAAAACCTAGCGGTGACCGAGAGTCACCTCTCGAGTGCAAACGGTTAACCATGAACGTTTCGTTCGTAAAACCAAGCGTTCGCGTATCTGTCCATCGAGCGCACCTAACCTTGCGCTCTCTTTTTCTATTACTTCCAATTTTAGCATCGCTCTCTCCTCCCCCGCGTGGTTCGACCTATATACAACTCGTGCGTTGAACGCCGCGTATTCTAGTTTCTCGCGAACCGATTGTTCGAGCGTACAATGTTGTTGTCTACGCGACCTTCTCGTAGAAAGCACCGACGATATTCGACGATTCGAACTCGATGTTACTGTGAGTTAGGTTATCGGGGGGATTTATTGAAGAAATTTAAATTGAAAAATGAATAATTTAGAAATGAAAAAAAAATTGAAAAAAAAAAAAATCGGTCCATGATGGGACTCACAGTCGTAAAATGGGGAACAAATCCAAGTTTTGTAAATAGGAGCAAAGTTAAAAATGTCGAGATTTGAAAAATTCAAGTTTTTTCGGAAAGATTTTTGGTTTGCATTTTTTTTTTCGTAAAGTTCATCCAAAAAATGCACATGGACAGAACCTTCCGGTGGAATTTTCGATTAGGCTACAATTTTGTTATATTACAGTACTCTACCTTTTTGTGAATTTTCGCAGATTTTCGTACTATACAACAACAAAAAAGTTATGAATTTTAAAAAAAAAAGAACGTCTTATTTGGTCAATTTTTAACAAAGCTATAGCTACTTAAAGAAAACGCAACGTTTTTTTTTTAAAAAAAATTCATAACTTTTTTTTTTGTATAGTACGAAAATCTGCGAAAATTCACAAAAAGGTAGAGTACTGTAATGTAACAAAATTGTAGCCTAATCGAAAAGTCCACCGGAAGGTTCTGTCCATATTTAAAATGAAACAAAATAATAAATCCTTCGTACCTTGAATAATATAATCGATCGAATAATATAATTTTTATCATTATTTATGACATCTTGCCAGCGCGATTGAAAATTCCATACCATTTTTAACGAATACGCACATACTCGTTGAAACTTGTTGCAACCGAAACGGTCAGAACTCTCCAGTAGACCTAATGTTCGTAATGAAAAATTGATTTAGCAGCGCGAAGCCTTTCATTTAAATTAGACAAATGTCTTCAATAAATATACAGAGTAGGAATACTTATGGGACCGACCGACGAATGGCCAACGTATGCCCACCTTAATGTTAAGTTTCGTGTAGCGAGTCGCAGAAGTATCGGAAATATTAGATATATCCGTAGGTTGACGATCACAGAGAAACGCATAGAACGCACGAGGGAGTTGCGGCAAGACAAATATAGCATCGAGCCGCCTGGGTCACGGCTAATCGCGGTTGGTCGAGCATGCCACGACCCGGACAATGCTAAGGCTGCCATCGATCGAACGTTGTGCACATACCTTTATCTCCACCTGTCGCTGTTCCTTCAACTACACGTAAACGCGTCCGCGTATTCGGTTTCCGCATCTTTTCTGCGCTCGACAGGCGTTCTTCGCATCCCGCGGTGGCCATCGAGAGATCCCATCGTATCCTTTCTCCGCCAGTTATGGCCTGCTTCGATCCCAACTTTGCTCGCACTCGCAATCTACGCGAACGGTATCTCGAGATGTGCCGCGTTACGAAAACACGCTCGCCGCCTCAGCGAAAACAATGCAACGCAACGATGTACGTATGTATGAAGCATCGCGAGAAATATTTCGAGACGGCTTATCTCGCGTTGCGCTGGGCAATTTTGTAACGACCAGCTCTTTGTATCCGCTCTCTCCGACGTTCTTCGAAAAGTTTTATGAAAAACGATGATAAAATCGAGCGTTCGAGTCGAAATGGAAGAAAATCCTGCCCGTTTCGCGAGAATTGGCGACCGTAACCGTTACTCGATCATCGCTCCTTTTCGATCTAGTTTACTCCGTGTCTAAGACACTTCCAGGCTATTTTTCGCCGACGCGAACACTGCGAAGCCTCGACGAATAGGAACGTCGTTCGAACGATAAATCTCCACTTTCAATAACGGCTCATTGGAAGTCGTTTACGAGCCGGCTCGTCACGATCGCACGAGGGAAATTTATTGGCATCTTTCGCGCGTATCCTGGCCGTTGGCGACGCCCGAAGAGTCCGGCGACCTCGGGTCGCCTAATAAATCACCCGTCCGCACTGAAAACTCACCATCGCGAACGAACTCAAACGAACGAACTCAAACGAACGTTGCTCACGCATGCGACCGAGAACCTTCCAGTCTTCCATCCGTTTCGAACGGGCACCGGAACAAGGACTGGAAAACTTGTCTCCGGAGCTTTGTATTCGACCCCTCTTCTCCAGTTTGTTATTGTACGGATGTTCGCCCTCGCTGAACGTTCCGAAAATCGGAACCCACGACTCGCTCGGGCTCGCTGTTTTTCATAAACAACGCTGTCGATTCCTTCGCCGTAACGGTCGAAGCGTCGCCGAAGATTCGCACGTGTCGTTTCCCAGAACGAACCGACAACATGCGAGTAAACAAATACGGAATCGAGTACGAGCGGATTGTGACGAAATTGGCGAGTCCACGATTGGATCAGATCGACGAGAGCGTTCTACGGACAGCAATTTCGCGAGGTGGTTGCGAAATTCGTTTAATAAATCGTCCGAGGCAACGGGCAGGTTTAGAGGTGGCCTGTGGTTCTCGTCGATACCTACTCCGGTAGATACACGGGACTATATCGATCGTTCCGAGTACTCTCGTGACACGAGCGAATTCACACCAAGCGCACGGGGGACCTAACAAGTATTCCTAAATACACAAGTGAGCCCAGACATGCGTATCCACCACGTCTCGATGCGTGCAGCGTCCAAACATGACGGAACGAAGCTCGTTCGTGCGAAAGATTCGACGATTCTATAGAGCTTCGGACATTGCTAACGGAAGCGGTAAAAACGTGAAAATTACCGAACACCCGGTAGGTAAATCCCTCGGTACGGCGCGACCATAGCTGGATTACAGAGCCCGAAAAAGGTTTCGATCGATATTCTCCAACAAACCGGTTGGTTTCTCTGCGATTTCTGTCGTAAAAGACGACTAGCGATCGTGAATTGTTTGACAGATTCACGCCGGGCGCTTGATATTTTTTTTCTCGCCATGGGGCGGCGCGATGGTGTACCCTATCTGATAGACACGCGACAGTGAGCCACAAGTGGTACATGCCGCCCGATGGGGCATATTAGTGTGTCATTGGTAGTGCACATCAGCGCATGATACTTGTGTTCCTCGCCATGGGGCGGCGCGATGGTGTGCCCTATCTGATAGACACGCGAGAGTGAGCCACCAGTGGTACACGCCGCCCGATGTTAATCTATAGATCGATAATGGATCTGTTAAAATTTTGCTACGATAATCGTACGACGTCTCGTCACAGATTGTACACACCATACGCTACGCTTATCCTTCGGACAGACGTATGAACGATAATTGTACGAATCACCGTAAAAAGATCACTGTAAAAAAGATCGTTACATCGAGGTCCCTATTAGAACTGTCGGCGACTTGCAACTACGTACAATGTCCGTTGCAATTTTCCTCGGGCAGGTTAGCCGCCCTCGACCGAGACAAATCGATTCGTTCGTCTCTCGCCGATTAACGCATCGCGCACGGCTGTCTTGCGTAACAAACGACTTTTTCCACGTGTAGAATTACGCCGCGACATCTAACTTAATTTCTCTTATAATTCGTGCAATTTGCCTTTCATAATCGATACAAACTGAGAATACAACGGCGACTCTAGGTCTCACGAGCAATGTCACTTTCACTGTTTTTCTTTTGTTCCTAATTCGAAATTCGCGTATACGAACGTTTCGATTTTAACACGTTCACGCCGGCGTGTACCATCGGTGGCTCACTGTCGCGTGTCTATCAGATAGCATACACCTCCGCGCCGCCGCATGGCGAGAAAAAAAAAATATCAAGCGCCGGGTGTGCACCACCCATGATTCACACTGATATGTCCCATCGGGCGGCGTGTACCACCGGTGACTCACTCTCGCGCGTCTATCAAATAGCATTCACACACAAGTGGCTCACACTTGTTCACCTCGGCACGGCTGAATTTTCGGCGCGGG
>NC_071977.1:30446924-30450774 GCF_026283585.1 Hylaeus volcanicus
CCTGAGAGGTTATATGATATCCCATCGGGCGGCGCGAACCACCGGTGACTCACTCTCGCGCGTCTATCAAATAGCATTCACCTCCGCGCCGTCGCATAGCGAGAAACACAAATATCAAGCGCCCTGCGCGAATGTGTGAAAAGAGGTATAGACTAACGACTTGTCTAAGAAAAAGCTCAAGGTAGCGTTAAAACTACCACCTGCGTATTCCTCTTACGTATCCCCGATATCAAAGAAGAACGAATTATTTTATAAAAATAATTTGTAGAGCCAAACGTAGGTTGGTAATGGAATAATTTTCCAAAGAAGTTTGAATCGCAGGACCGTGTGGTTCTAGCGTTAAGTCATCGATTCGATTACCGTCACGCCTCGACCACGAGTCATTCCAAGATAACGGCGGTTATGGTTGCGGCCCCTGTACGTTTCGGCGCTTCTCTCGGCTACGTACCTGAGGAGACGTCGCGTCTCCCGTCGGGTTCCTTTCCCTTTTCTCCCTCGTTCCGCTTCCCAGTCCTGCGCAGGGCGAACTATACCGTGCACCGGCCTGTACAGGCCGGTCTTTACAACGTAGAGGCACAATCTCTTCTCTCGAACCACCACTAACGCGACTACCCGACCGACTGACACGAATGACACCGACCGAAACGTGCGGTTCAATCGCGACGAGTAACAACTCCCCCCCTCCCCCTCCCCCCGCCCCTACTCACCGAACTATTCCGCCCGGCACACAGACGACCCCCCCCCCCCCTCGTCGGTGAATCGACTACCTGTAACCAGTCTGCCCATTACCACCTCGTGCAGTCCATCGGACGTCGCTGCACCTTCGAACCCGGTACCAGTGACGCTCATCTCTTCATCTCGGTGGCTTTTAACCCCTTCGGTATCGTTCAAAGCCACATCTACATTTTTTTTTTTAGTAATCCTTAACTTTTTACATTACACTCGTTCAAAAAGTTTGTCAGGGACTCTGATAGCTCGGGTACCTCGGGTACCTCAACATGAAAAGAATGTAAAAAGGATTGAAAGTAAAGTTGGTGTTAAGTAGTCTTTATGTCTTTATTATATTAAATATTATAACATGAACTTTACTTTCAATCTTTTTTACATTCTTTTCATGTTGTTTGCATTTTACATATATATATATATAATATAAATATTTGCAGGATAAAATAAATTTCAATTTTTGTAGCAATTTTTGTTGTTCGCGAGGATTTTATTTTGCCATAAAGACACGAGGTCTACTTTACACCGCCTGTACAGATTCACTGGCGTATCAGAGACAGAGTTTTCGGCCCGTCCCAACCCAAAATCCCTGCAGTATTACGTTCGGATATCGAGAGTTTGGGTAAGCCGCGATAACGAGCATCCGCGCTCGAACAAGAATTATCCTAGTCTCCGGCGATATTAGTTCACCGCGAAGGTTGAAACGTAACGATGTCAAAGACGCTTAGGGAATACCGTCGTTCGCCTTTCCTAGACCTTGGAAATTAGCCTTGCGCGTATCACGATGGAACCGCGTTCCCGTTTCGACGACGATTTTCGAAGAACCTCGCGCGTCTTCCGATTAGCCGCGCCGAAGCGGCTTTTACTTTTTTAGCGAGCGTAAACTTACCCTCGAGACGTCGCGACTCTCGGTGATCCAGAGCGGAAAAGTTTCTCGAACCCGTGAAGCGGACCGTTCGATAACGGAAACGAAGGATATACGCGATAATATTTGGCGAGATGACGCGCGCGCGATCGCTCGATAAACTTTGATATTAAAATAACCGAAAGATAAACCCCGTTACGAGCCGCGAGTCGAGGTATCGCGCGGAGGAAAATTAAAGCGCCCGACCGGAAATAATTGCGAGCGTCGATCTCTTCCCTCTCGACTTGTCGCAACGAGATACGAACGTATCGCGACGGGAAACGAGTCGCGCGGAGTAGATACCAGACGGTCGTGCCGAGCTTGAACTTCGAAACGAAACGTTGAAACGGACACTGAATCGCTCTACCGGAAAAATGATAATGGCTGGCGTATAAATAGCGAGAGCGTCGATGTCGGGCCGGTCAGTACACCGAACGCGAGATTATCGCGAGCGTACAACCGTGAAAACGCTTTTCCCGCGTTCAATTTATTTCTATCGCGCGTAAATCAAGTCGAGATTGCGACGTGTCTTCCGAACACGGATTTTCGGAAACGCTGCTATAGACGCGAACAAACATCACGCGTTATCAGCGCGTATACGGAATAAGTCACGCAGCTAGAACGAGCCGTATCTCTTTCTCGATTGTACAGCCGAATAATTTGAATAACCCGGCTCGCCACGTCTTTCGACGTTACTCGTAAGCGCAACGATTCGCGCTCGATATTAAAGTAAATACGATATACGATATACGATATACGATATTAAAGGAAATAACGAGCGGTTCGTCCCACCGTGTACATCGCGCGCAACGATAACAGTGTGCGCAATATCGTTTACGCGGTAAATGCACAAAAGACGGCAGCTATCGAATTGATATGCACTCTCGTTAAACGCATGGACGATCGTACCGTAGCGACGATAAATCAAGCATAGTAAAGCGACGATTAGCCGTCGCGAGGGAGAAACGAATCGTTCTCGATAAACCATGTTTCTTGTGATTAACACTACCGATCGGTAGCGGTTCAACATCCTATGCCCTTCTCACCGGCCGCTCGGCAGCAGATCTTCCCTGGCACCGGGAATTGTATTTTGTTGTCCGGAAAGTTCGTGCCAATTTTTAAGAATTATTATTATTGAATTATATATGTACCATTTTGTTCCACAATTTTTCCACCTTTTAAGGGATGTCCACGTGTTATTTGTTTCCAACCATTCCGATATATTCAGACCTGTACCGCCTACTAAAAATCGCTATGGACTTTCCAGATAACCCAATATAAAAATACGAGAGCTTCCAGAGCAAAGCAACTCGTATCTCAATTGAAAGTAACAAATACTTGCTAGTTACCATAGCAGTTACCGGTCGGTGAGCGTCGGGGACAAAAAGTCGATTAATCGACTACCACAGCAACGGTCCGTTCCGAGCATTTTTGGGTCGAGCTTTAATTAAATCCCGCTACTACCAGAACTTTTCGATTTATCGCGCGTGTAGCGTGATCGAAAAGGCGATCCTGACGCAGAAGAGATACGCGAGTCCCCAACAGTCCATCGAATGATTCATCGAGGCGGGATGTCGCGTGCTGGCCGAATCGATTAAGCTCGTCGAAAACGAGACCGCAACTCGGAACTGAAGCCGGCCAACACGCAACGCATCGGACAACTCGAATCAAACGAATTAGTCGACGATCGTTCTGCTAGCGCCAATAGACGCTCGGCACGTGTCTCGACGAGCCGACGCGTGTCGCTCGTACCAACCGCAATCGACGGGAAATATCGCGGGACGCTCGCTTGGAAACCGTGTTTTGCCATCGATTTTTAACCGCGGAAACGTCGTTTGGTAATCGAGACACGATTCGGTTGAAACATTGCGTCTAATCCGTTCCTCGGCTCGAGAGCTACGAACGTGACCGACTTTTCAAGAATCATCTCGATAGGTACCTCGATATTTGGCCCATCGATAATTGCTTATCAAATATACAGGTACGTACGAGTCTGAATCATAGGAGAAAAACGGATTCCAAAAAGTCTCGATGGCGGGTGCCGGTCGTTTTTTCGATTCTTCTTTATTCATTAATTGACGGAGGTACAAACGAAACTGTTGTTGGTACAATCGAGTACAAACGAAATACTAGCATTTTCCATTAAAAAAAATAAAAAAAAAAATTGGAAAAGTCTGTTCAATTCTTCTTTATTCATTAATTGACGGAGGTACAAACGAAATA
>NC_071977.1:30450784-30454944 GCF_026283585.1 Hylaeus volcanicus
GGGAAAGTCAGTTCAATTCTTCTTTATTCATTAATTGACGGAGGTACAAACGAAACTGTTGTTGGTACAATCCAGTACAAACGAAATACTATCATTTTCCATAAATAAATAAATAAATAAAAAAAATTAATTTTTGGAGAAGTCGGGTGCCAGGTTCACGTAGCTAGGTTCGAGCACCGCTTGAATTTTCTCCAGCTACTCTCCCCGCGTCTTGTTTAAACCATCGTTCGAGCCATCGTTCCGAAACTTCCGCGTATTTATTTTACTTCCATCCGATGTATCTTTGGGCAAAAGCATCCAAACGCAGACGCTCCGATCGTCTCGCGTTCGTTGCTCTATTTCATTCCGGTTTGTAATTTTCTTTTTACCCCTCTTGAATTTCTAGATCTGGTTACTTTCGTACGTTCTGTCAAAGACCGACTTTTTCGGTCTGACCGTCGACCTCGTCGGCGATCACTATTCCGTAACGCGCAGGAACGTTATCGCGACGCGTTTTAAAACGCAGAAATACGCGTCACCGCAGCTGGATATCGTTAAAAACCGGACGTCAGGTTTCGACGACGAGGGCTTCGATCGCCACGTTTCGCGACGCCTGGAATTCATCGACGAACGTTACCGTTGATTGTATACGCGCGAAGATTACGGAACCTTCGACGCCGTAGTTCGCTCACGGCTGCGGATCGCGACTGTTAAATAATAACCGAGCGAAATCTCAACGCGTAACTTCGAGCTCGTTCGAAGATATTGGGTCGCCCTATTGCGATTTATCTGAAAAGAATTAGAAGTAAGATTATGAATTTCTTTCCTTTTCTCTTTTCTAAACGAGCCAAACGAAACTCGTGACTTTGTAAATCCGGAATGATGCCGTTATTTCGTAAAGCGAATGATTTGTAAAAAAAAGAAAGAAAAAAAAAGAAAGAAAGAAAAAAAAAGAAAAAGAAAAAAAGAAAGAAAGAAAAAAAAAGAAAAAGAAAAAAAGAAAGAAAAAAGAAGAAAAATATGGAACGATCGTAAAAGTTTGCGCTCGAATCGCGTTCGAACAGGTCCGCGTTTGCGCAGATGTTTACGTTATCGGGACGTTTCGAGTCGCCCGCGTCCGCGAGATTCGAAGAAATAAATACGACCACATGTGTGTGTGTGTGTGTCGAAAAGCCAGGGAACCGGGCCAAAATCATAATAGAGAGTCACGTGCGAGCTGCGCGGTTCGGAAAGCGTCAACAATTCAAACAGTGCATCAGAAGCGTCTACTGTATGTCATTGTCAACGGCGGCGAGAATTTTTTCGCCCGAAAGAATTCACTTTGTAGCGTCTCTACGCGATTACATACAGTGAGTGTAGAATGCATTCGTTTGTATGAAATTGTAGTTTCTTACCTTCTTTTTTTTTTATAATCAATAATATTTTACATATTCTCGGAAGTCTCTAACATGGATATAGTCCGAACAACATTCGCTAGTCGATATAATTTGTGATGTTAACAAAAAAGTGTGAAAAGTGGGTAAAAGTATAAAAACAATAAGAACCATTTACAGTAGAGTTTGTAACGTAAACACGTTAGTTTATTGCTCCGTACGAATTAGAAGACATTAAATTTCCACAGTAAAGTACATTTAAAAAACTTAACATAAATAGCTACTTTTTTTTTGTACTCTATTCTAGAGATTTCCGAGAATATGTAGAACGTCATTGTTTAAAAAAAATAAGTTAATCGATTACAATTTTATATAGTTTTGTTTGGAAATTGATCGGTTTACGAATACTTTCTACACCCACTGTACGAATACTTTCTATATGATTGCTCGAACAGCGACTATTAACGTCTTAATTTACCAAGAGTTACTCGTCGAGCTTACGAGAGGTCCTGCTTCTCGTTCATTCCGGAATCCATCTTTGATTTCTAAACGGACTTCTCGATAGTAGCGACCATAACCTTTGAAAGGACGAGTATCTGGTCGAAGCCAGGTATACGGATAGAGGGCGAATTCCGAACGGGACTCTGTGGTCGCGAGCGAACCTTTGTTTACACGGACGCGACGGAAGTGCCACTTGGTCGGTGACTTCGCGATTTTCGTCTAAACAAATAACGAATCGTCGAGCGCGTCTACGAGCTTCTCTTTAGTGTACAATTTCGAATGCGTTTGACGTCAGAACTCGGATCTTTTCGCGGATTCACGCGGATGATATGTTTTCTCTTCTCCCAAGGCCGGGAGAGCCACGTGGCCAATTTCACCGATCTAAATCTGCCTTTGCGCGCGTTCTGGGAATACGGAATGATTTGTCGCAATCGATTCTGCGCGCGTATCGAATGTACATACGTCATACGCGAGTATGCCGTTTATTATCTCCCGTTCGAGGGTTCTTCCTGCCTCGAAGCTCCGCAGAAGCTTACATTTTGCATGAGATAAGATTATCGAGAACGTCTCATTTATCGAAGAGAATCGAAGCGGAGTGCGTTTAGCGATAACCGAGACGGTTACTCGGCAACGCGGAAAGGGCGATCGTCCAACATTCGCACACGACCCTAACAGCTCACTCGACGATTTCTTCGGAGCTACTTCGTCCTAAGGTCGCATCCTAAGGTCGATCGCACACGGACGCAACTGATCAGTTTCAAACCACTCCGAAACTAGTTGCATGCGACCGTGGTGGATTTAAGTAAAACGAAGATGGCGGAGTAGGTAGAACAAAGAGCGCAAACCCTTTGCAACGCTAATTTCGAATCGGTGGTCCGGTGCTGCTCGGGCAAAACTACAGACAAGAGAGACAAGAAATGGCAGCCAGTGATAAACTGAGAAATGAAACAAATGAGAATAACGAGAATTACTCCACTAATTTCAAATCGGTTGCGCCCGTGTTCAAATCGCACCTATCCTTTCGCAAATTGGCAACGATAAGTCTCGTAATCGCGAATTAAATCAACAAATTACACAGTCGACGGAACTCGATGTGGCATTCAGACCTAAGAAAACATGCCTCCGCAACGAAAACATGTCACCGCTCGTTCCATTGTTCCTCGTATCTACGCATGCATCTCCTTTGCCATAATCACCGCCGTGCAAGTTAACCTCCCATGGCGCTGGCGCTTTATTATTCAGGACCGGCCACGTGTAAAACGTGTATAAACGTCGACTCGGGAATCGACGGAATACCGATATACCCGAAGCCAACGACGGGTAAATTTCTCGTCCATCGACGAGTCTCGAGTAACGGGTAAAAGATTAACAATGTTTCATTCGCTCGAACGAGAATTAAAACGAAAAAGAAACGCGTCCGAATCGCTCCAACGAACGTCGTCTTCGAATCAAGACTTTAGGTAAATTTCTCGTCCACGGACGAGTCTCGAGTAACGGGTAAAAGATAAACAATGTCTTATTCGCTCGAACGAGAATTAAAACGAAAAAGAAACGCGTCCGAATCGCTCCAACGAACGTCGTTTTCGAATTAAGATTTTACGCGCGATTTTAATGATACGCTGTCGGTTAGACGTCAGCGCATGTCCACGTCTAAATGTTTCAAGAGTAAGCACCAGCGCCACAATGTTTTTCAACGTGGTCATTCGCAGAGAATACGTTTCGTAACGCGAATAGCATGGAACCTGGCAACAACCGCTCTCTCTTTCTCGCAAAAAAACAACGTCCGAGCACGTACGGGATCTTCGGGCAGCACCACCGTGGCGCGGATAGAGAAACGAAACGAACTACGATCCAGACGGGAATCGAAGATAGATAGATACGTTTCGTAGATAGAATACTATTCGTAGATAGAAATAATTTCCCATAAAATTCACGGGATGCGGAAATAACGATCAACGTTATTCGCGCTATCGACAGATGGCTGGTAACGATACGTTTGTCGATAATCGTATACAATTACTTCGTTTTATGGATTCCACGATAGCAATCGCGCAGACTTCGAGCGGACTGCATGAAAGAGGGTCGAAACGATACGTAACCTTGTTGTATACAAAAAAGGGATGGAAAAAGAATTTTTCTAGGTTTGGTATCGTTATTAACGAACAAACAGTACTATAAGAAGTGATTACTTCTTAAACAGTACTATAAGAAGTGAAGACTGTTATTTTGTAAATTTTGCGAATTGGGGGTTAGGTCTGGGTTAGGACATTTGTCGATGATCGTAAAAAAACCTTGAAAGAACTTTTC
>NC_071977.1:30454954-30472464 GCF_026283585.1 Hylaeus volcanicus
TAAGAAGCGAAGACTGTTATTTTGTAAATCTTGGGGGTTAGGTCTGGGTTAGGGCATTCGTCGATGATCGTATACAATTACTTCGTTTTATGTATTCCACGATAGCAATCGCGCAGACTTCGAGCGGACTGCATAAAAGAGGGTCGAAACGATACATAACTTTGTCGCGTACAAAAAAGAGATGGAAAAAGAACTTTTCCAGGTTCGGTGTCGTTATTAACGAACAAACGGTACTATAAGAAGCGATCGAATACGTACGCAGCAGAAATCTGTTACTTTGTAAATCTTGCGAATTGGGGGTTAGGTGCACACTATTCCGAATAGATGCATCCGTAGTAGCGCGTGCTACGCGAATACCTTTGTAAGCAACTTCGCAAATTTCTAGCAACAATTCCAAATGGAATTCCAATTCCAAAATAACGAGCGGGATAGCGCGGATATCAAAAAATTCGAGACGCTTCGCGCGAACGATCGCAACGAAGGATGCCACGCATCGGTGACAACTAAAATGGCCACGTGATTAGTCACAGATTTCTGATCGCGCGTACCGAAATCGCCGATCTTAACGCAACGTTACGAACGGATGCGGCGCGATCGAAGGATCGGTCGAATCTTCCAGATTGCGGCGCGTGTCGGGCGAGTAGAAGATCGATATCGGAGGGAAAAAGTCGTTCGCTTACCTTTTTCTGGAATCGGTGCGCGTCGAGCCGTTCCTGGGGGTAGCGTGGCCGTCCTGTCTCTCGATCGACGAAAGAGACGCTACGTTTTCGACGCTTTGCCGGTAATTTCTTCGCTCGTTCTAACCGCTCGAACGCACGATCATTGTCTTCGAGCGGCACCGCGTCGCCGGGACGGCCAAACCACGTACAGTCGGCGTCTAACGAGTTTTCTTTCTTCGTCTATCGGCGTGCACGAGGGATCGCGTACGCGAGCGCACTGTCACTGACGAACTGTTCGGTTCGACTGAACACCGTTTACCACGGTTCCCTCGGGAAACGTTGCTCTCGTTCTTCCTTTAACGCGGCCGAGACCGATGGACGCGGCGGATGAACAACGAATGCCATGGATGGAGGGGAACGGAGACGGAGAGGGAGAGAAAGAAAGAAAAAGGAAGGAACGAAACGGAATCAAATTTCTATGGTAGCCAATCGTGGTGCTCCGCTATCTTTCCCGCGAGAATCGTCGAATTGCCGCGCATTTTAGACCAACGTTTCTCGAATCGTATTCCGCACCGCGCGAACATATTTCACGATGATTCGCGATTAATTATTTAAACGGTAATAAATTAATTTTACGTACTCTCGGCGTATAACAGCTTCCCGGCGGAGTAACTTTTAACGTTATTCTTTTGATTATCGACGTAGCGAACGAATAGACAGCGGAACACTCGGGAACACTGTTTTGGCGGGTTTTCCATGGACTTTATATATCGCGATGAAAACTACGAAAAAGTACGGCTAGCTGTGCACAGATGGCGTTTACGAAGAACGAACTGTGCAGCGTACAAATTTTTCCCTTTTACGGATCGTACTTCGCGATTCGACATGCTTTGGTATATACAGTCGTTGTAGTAAATATTCGTGCAGGAACCATTTGTATGTATAAAATAAATTTATTTATAAAATAAGTGGTTCCCGTACGAATACCGCCTACACTGACTGTACGTACTTCGCTCTTCTTATTTAGAAACGTAGCTCCGATTGATTCTTAGTCGTTTATAAATAAGACTAGAGTCGTACAAGAACTCGAAACATTTTTTTCGTAACTCGAGGGATTAAGGTTAAGTGACGCGTAATCCGTGATTACGGTTACCGAGGAATCGATAATCGTGATTAACTATTAGCGAATAATTAGACACGATTAGGTCCGAAAGATTACGTATTACTGATTTCTAGATTACGAACGTCGCTTTCGAGTGTCGATCAATCTGACGATTGTAAGTGGTCGTTAAAAAAGTAATCGCTACGAGCGACAGTTTTACAAATAAGAAAGCGATTTCTATAGCTTAGGAGAATCGCCGAAAGATTTAACGTTTGAGAAATACTGGCATAGACTGGGGAAGGGCGCATTCGAATAGCTTTAGGTAATTATTTATAATAGCGTTGATCTCACCAATTTCATCAGCCTTGAGATATGCTGGAGGGGGCACTGTGTATTCTGGACCAAAGCGAACATCGATCGCTCTTGATTTTTGACACGTTACCGACGACCGTTAATCGGCTTTTTTACATAGAAATTTTGTTCGCGTAAATTCTACCAATCTCTGCCAGTTACAGAGTTGTACGTTATAAACGAGGTCGCTACTCGCGCGAGCACCGGGTTGCCTCTTGCTAGGAGCTCTCCGATGGCAACTACACAAAGGAAACTAATTACTTTCGTTTTTTAATTGGCGATGTCGGCGCTATCGCAAATAATTGTAATCAAGAGGGGAGTCTGGTCCAACTAATAATTTCCAGATATAATTAATTTTTGTTATTGAAACTTTTTTTACATATAAAGGGACGTTCAAAGAAGAAAATTTGACAGCGTAGATTTAACTTGAACGTATACATATATAGAAATAGTAGTCGCAAGGAAAGGATTATATATATATGTGTACATGTAAAAAAAGTTTCAATAGCAAAAATTAATTATATCTGGAAATTATATGCATTAGAAAAATACATTAGCTGGACCAGACTCCCCCCTTAATTCTACCGGAAACAAGAAAAGATTAAATCTATCGCTCGTCACGAATAGCGTGTACAAATATCGCGATCGTTATCCTCGAATTTACATGAGTACATGCATAAAAAAAAAGTTGACTCATCGGTTTCGTCACGTTCAGTGAACCGTCACGTGTCACGTTCGTAACCCAAAACGTTTACAAACAAAGAACGGCGAAACCGGTTCGTAAGGCGCGCGCGATCGCGCAAAATGTAAGTTCGAATATATACAATGGTGTTTCGCCGAGACAATTTCTGTTCGGTAATTAATACGTAAATAAAACGATGCACGAGGAAGGGAATTTGTTACGTTTACCTCGACGGAAGGAGGAGAGACGTGGAGACGGAGGTGTAAACACAGTCGGGGCTCGTTGCAAAAAATGTACATTACGTTTATTGATGTTAGCTCGCGAAGCTCCTCGTGAATATCGAGTGGATTACAAAGAGGCGCTCGGTTCGAAGGGTCTGAGGAGTGATTTTTTTACGTCGCGATGACGACGCGCGACCGTCCGTAAGGGACGTCGGTCGTGTACATTTCCTTTCTTTCACCATTTTGCTTCAAACAAGAAAAGAAAAAAAAAAAAGAGAGGAGTCCGCTACGGACTATAATGAATTGCTACGACGTTTCTATCGTCCGGATTCCGTTTCGACTCCGCGTTACGCATCTCCCGACCGTTGTCCCGACGACGGAGACAAGGCGGGCGATGAGAACGTCGCTTGGTACCGGAGGAGATCGATACGCGAAAGTATTAATAATGATATTCTCGTCCGATCGATGCAGGCGAAATGCTACGGCTTGGTAAGGACAGTGACCGTTTATATTATTCTGTCGTAATATTTATACTTCAACGTACAAACTATATCGTACCTTCGTAACCTCTAACGCAATCGGGGTACAGGGGTAATTATTTACACAGCCTAGGACCATTTCGCGTGGTCCAGGATTACGCGGTACAAGTTTCAAACGAGATCCGCAGACTCGTCGATCCACGATCAACCTCCTCGTCTCGGGTCCAGCATGACAACACGCGATCGTTAATGATGACAAGTATCTCCACATTCCTATCAACTAGTTATCAACATTTATACATAATACAACCAAGTTCCTCGCACGCACGCACTCTCAGCCCCCATTCGTAGGATTGCGCGAACGTTCTCGCCTCCACCCTTTTTTTTTTTCTTTATCGCTTTTACAGGGTGTCCCAAAAATGTTGTAACACCTTGAAAGAGGCGATTCGGGAGGTGATTTGAAACAACTTTTTCCTTAGCGAAAATGTTGTTCGAGGCTTCGTTAAGGAGATATCAAGAGAAAGGCCCCGGACCAATCAGAGCGCGAGTTTGTCGGTGGGCGGTAGCGGTAGGCGTGGCTACGCGCTCTGATTGGTCGGGCCTTTCTCTTAATATCTCCTTAACGAAGCCTCGGACAACATTTTCACTAAGGAAAAAGTTGTTTCAAATCACCCCCCGAATCGCCTCTTTCAAGGTGTTACAACATTTTTGGGACACCCTGTATAATCCCGATCGGCGTTACCGCGTCTCGTTGAAAACAACGAAAATTACCGCGCTCGCACGTGCCGCTTTCGACCTAATACCCTAACGAGTCCGTCTCAATTTTGTACTCGCAGATCGCACGAAAGTATTTCTAACGGTTACGGAGACGAAAGACGTTTTCCTACGCGACAGATGAATAACGAAACAGGATACCGTGATTGCAAACTTTTCGCACAGGAGGAAAACGTTTGACGCTTCGAATAACTCGCGCGTCGCGTCATTGGTCTCCACGTTAAGGCTCGGATACCTCGAACGAAAATTAAATAATAATACTTGCAACGGAAATGAAAAGGTCGAGACGTCGCGAAGAACTGTCTTCTCGATCGTTCTAGAATTCTCGTGATACGTGCAACGAAAGCTCCGTCGGTTTTGAACAAAGGCACGAGGAACGACCTGCGCGTTCGTTAATCGGCACGATTAAGAGCGCGCGGTGGTTTTTGTTGTTGGTCTTGCAGCGAACGTTTCTTGATGCGTGAAAGCGAAAAAGGACGCAAGGTGACATGGCACGATACCTTAATGATTAGAAAAAGGACAGGGAACGAATCGATGGAAACGCGTTCGATACCTTTTGCATTCGAAACGTTTTACGCTTTCGCTTGTTGAGTTAGAAGGGGATACTGGCTAATCGACCGGAAAAGCGAGACTGGAAAAATGCGTATCCGTGATCGAGGTCTTCCTTTGACACGTTCGCGCCGGCGGTGTTCGGCGTTCTCGCCTACACGCCGACGCGAACCTGTTAAGGACGCGAGAGCAACGGCGGTCGTTCGCCAAAAAAACAAATTGGTCGAACTGGCTACCTCGCCTCTGCGCGACGCGTTTATCGTAAGATCGCAAAACGATGCTTGTAGTCGGATACGACCGCAAAAGGTTCTCGGAAATGTAACGCGCGTCGAAGAAAGGGATACCGATTCACCTGCTTCCGATACGTATTTACATGGACGCCTGTAAACGGGCGTCCGGGTGTCGGGGACAATTAATTATCATAATTCGCGTATCGCGTTAACGAAGCTGCCGTTCGGTCGAGGAAACGTAACCAACGTGTATAAATTAATACGAACCGTCGACAAAACCTGATCGTAAAGCTAAAGATAAATTCGCGCGAACGCAGAAACACGGAAACGTTAACCATTAACGAGAAGAACATTGCACAAAATGCTGGCGCGTTAGCGAAACGCTCGGCTAGGCGCTAAACGCGTGTCGAGAAAAATAGGCCTCGCCGGTCCAGCTGTTGCGTAACGTTCGAACAAAATTGCGGACGACGAAACAAATTCTCTTTAATAATTAACACCGCGAGCCTCGTAACGACGCGGAACTGCGATTCGCGGTAGTCGGGCATACGACACCTCCGGAGCAGCGTGTCGTCGTGTTAAAATAAGAATATAAAATTATAAAACTATCAACAAATGTACAGATCGGTAGAGAACATTGTCTCGAGAATAATAAAATTCCAAGGAAACGAGAATGGACACGCGATCGACTTTCGGGCTAGGATCTGTTCTCGATTCCATCGAATCGTTCGTAAACGGATAGGCCAACGACGAACCATAAGATTATTTACTCGTTGTTGCTCGAACTCGTTCGTCTTTGGTAATCGACGAAGAGAAAACGATTTACGGGGGTTCGCTTCGAACGACAAAGGTACGGTCCGAATAAATAAAACGACGATTTTAAAACAGGCACGGGAGAACAATGGGAGAATAGGTTTCGACATGAAATTGACAAATATCGACGATCAAAGGAGCGATTCCAACCCGAAAGTTGACGGTCACGACAACGCCGTTGATCTACGTAGATTGAGCAGCTTTGGTCGAGAGGACCGGTCTTACGACGAGAACGCGTTTGTGCGCAAAGAAAGTGAAACGGGAGGAAAATAGAAAAGGGAAAGGAGAAAGTTTGGCGTGTAAAATTGTTCACGCGTGTCTACCGAAGTCAAGACCACGGAGTGTAAACGCATCGACGTTATGTAGCTACTTCGACTGCACTTTTCTTCGAATCAAGATTAAATTCATTGTTTCTTCGCTGTACCGTATCTTTTCGCCTCTAGCCAAGTGGTAGGTTTAATATTTTTGTTCAAATGCCGTCTAAAAGGAGCTGCTCTAAGTATGTGTCCGCAGATCTATACCGTTACAAACGGTCTAAAACCCTGAGATACGATATCGCCTCGGTGCGATTAGTCCTCTCCATGAAAAATTGGCCTGGTAACAAAGTTTCTCTGACGTTATAAAGTTATAAATACGGTGGTTGTTTCTCGCGTGTGCGTTGCATCCGTTGAAGAAATGAATATATCGTGAGAAAATGGACGAACAATATCGCGAATATAATGTAAATCTTCTAAGGTATAAAAGTGCGGCGTTGTGCGCGACGCAGCTAAATATCATCAAATTTCCGATCGATTCGGAGCTGCTCGGTTCCGCTTCCGAAACGATCCACGTCAAAATCGTTGTACGATATAACATAGAAACTGTGTCTTGGAACCAAATCCCGTAAAATCAGATATAGTCGGAGCGATAGCGAACCGTGTGTGTATACGCGTGTATGTGTGTGTATGTGTGTATGTATGTTTTTTTTTTCAGTGACGATACATTAGAAAAAGTTGTCGACAGTTAAAACTTCTCACATTACGATAGAGTATAGATTACGTTGGCTAATCGTTACCTTTACGTAGTAAAAAATCCGTCAAGCTATACGAGTCTACGACAAAGTGTGTATCAAATTCTTTTCATATTTTTTTTTCTCTCCCAAAAACCATCATTCTCTAATAGACACGAGATAATTGTATACCTGTATATAGCTCGTGGAACGATCGTCCAGTTCGAGTAGAGCGCGATTCGACGCCAGGAATCGGCCGGTCTCCTCGTTAAAATAACTTCTTCGGTTTCTCCACTCGTAAAAAAAGCTCACTACCGTTCCGATGTCGTTATCTAAACAACGAAACGACACCGTGTACGTCGTCTTCGACGTTCAGGTAATATACGACGTATAAAAGCACGATTCTAACGACGACAGCCGACTCGCGTCCGTGCCGTGCATTCGTCGTGGCAGTCTGAAGTTCTAAGGTGTACGAGGATTAGATTCGCGCGGGTGCTCCTTCTCTACGGATGGTTCATTGGTAAAATACGTACGGTTACGTAAACTAAATCTCGTTAACCCTCCGAGCATCGATAATGCTACGCTGTGCGTATCGTTTCCAGTGGCTTTTGTCGTCGATTGTTCTACAGTACGGCGAGTCGTCACTCCTCCGTCGACGAGCACGTCCCCGTCCACAAAATACGGTTTTTTCGTTCTTCCGTCGCCTCCGATTACTTTCGTTACTAGAAACCGATACTTCCTAGCGCGAACGGCGAACGCTGACGACCGTACAACTTGAAATTTCGTAGCGCACCCCAAGTTGCGTTACTGTTCGGTGCGCGTTAACGCGATAAACAGTCCGAGTGCTCGAGCCCCCTTTTCAAAGGAGCGGTACAAGCCGTTCGAATGGGACGTTTGCTTAAAAAGCGCGCAAACTCCTCGCGACACGTTCCAGATTCTCCTCAGGAGAGGTATGGTCCTTTTGGAGGAAGGGTGAAATTTTGAAAGGCAGCTCGCGACCTCCGGTCGAGGACGCCAAGCCGTCGACACGACGCCGGTCCGACGGCGTTCGTCGCGTGATGCGTTTCCCAGGTATCTCGATACCGTTCACATGTTGTACGCCACGTAGATAGGATCGAGCTGGTCCGCCAGAAAACCGTCGCGCAAGTGCATCCGTTGCTTCTCGCCGCGTGAATTTATCGGTACCACTCCGGGATCCACTACGACTACCACCCCGACCACCAGGTGGTGCTCCTCGAGGACGGCGCTGGTGACTAACGCCACGAGATCCAATGCCTCGCTCTCGCTTCCGTCGAGTTCCACCACTACTACCAACAGGTTGGTCCAGGTGAATACCGCGCTGCGAACAGAACGAACGTTTTCGTGTGTAGTAAACAAGCAGGCTGTTTGAGAAATACTGTAAGTAGTAGGGTTTCCCAGATAAATCGCGCACCGATGTAATAGAACATTAACTGGATTGATTACGGGAGGATCGATTATCATTGTTTACTCACCATTCGGCAATCTTCTTGTGACATCTCATTACGCTATTCTCGATATCGATCGGGTGGTATCGCATCCCCCTGAGGAGAATAGCCTCGTCGAGTGCTCCGACGACGAACACGGCGTCGTGCAACTCGGCGTCGCCGGGGACGAGATCCGCTTCGGCGGCGGAAGTGTCGCCGGGAACGTCGCTGATAACCGACTGCTGAACACTCTCGGTACGCCTCAAGAAACCGAGATAACCGGTCCTGGCGTAAACCTCGTTCGTGTTTCCGGTCACGAGACGGGCGTTGAAGTGATCCGCGTAATCGCTCTCGTCGCCGTAGATGGTAAAGTAGCCACTGGCGTTGTGAGCGGACTGCACCCATATCTCGCCCAAGTGAGAGTCCCCGCACTGCCCTTTCGTTTCCGGATTGGCGATTATCACTTTTACCCCGGGAAGCAGTTTTCCCGATTCCATGAGGCACAGAGAGTGAGGACTACCCCTTTCGACCAAGGACACGCGGTCGTTGCGCAACGCGCGGAGATCGACGTACACCGTGGACGGTTCCGGACTCGACGCACCCTGTTCAGGTAACAATTATATAGAAAATAGTCTTTGAGAGTCACAAAGGGTTACTTGTCGGATTAGCCTGTATACGAACCTGTAAACAAATGGCGGTGTTCACTCTGCACCCGAAGGAGGTGGACACGGCTCGAGGACTCAGGCCCAAAGCGGAGAAAAGTTTGCTGAAACTCGTGGTAAGCGCGATTCGCGGCCTCTCCTCGGCTACGACCACGCACGTTCTCACGCACGCCAAGCTGACGCCTCGCGCTTTCAGCGCGTGAACGGAGGAACCGAGTCCCTTCGTGCACAGTTCCATTACGCCGTAAGAGCAAAACGTGTCTCTCACTCTGGACTGACTGACCGCCGACAGCCACAACGCTGGATTAGCTTCCACCTACGAGCATCAAGATATCAGAACTGATCGCGCTCTTCGCGGCTCTAGAGCTTTCGGATAGCTACAAACCTCCGACGGCGGTATAAGTATGGAATGATGGCCGCTGTATATACTGCTCAAACACCACAGAGCGAATCCTAATCCCGAGTAAGGATCCAAGCACAGGGCGATGTGTCGCGACGGATACAATTCACAGGCAAGCTTCATGGCACGGCACAGAGACGTCACTGCTGCGTGAGACATCTTAATCCCTGCGAGCATACCCGTGGTCGAGACGCTGAAATCTAGATAAGCCAGCATCTCCGCCGTGGGAGCTCGGTACATAACAGGTAGCTTCTTCTTTGGCATGTCGTCCATATCGAGAATCGTCGGCCAGCTCTTTATGTCGACAACGTTATTCGCCTCCTGATTACCAATTTACCAGTTTAAACAAACGTGACACGTGTCGGCGTGCGCGTGTACAGAGCGATCCATTCGTTTTAACCCTACAGCGAGCATTTATTCGTAATTTCATCGCGTAGTTACATTTAATACTATTTCTTATTAATTTCAAAATACAAAATGCGCTGTGGTATATGCGTCGAGCATTCACAAGGCTCGTTAAACGTGAAACAGTCTTGCCCAGTGATTCCAAAACTGTGATGTATTGTAAATATGTAAAGCGTAAATGTAACACGTAAAAATGTTAGAGAAAGAAAAAGATAAATATGGGAAAAGTTTAACTTCTTCGACTTCGACGATGTAGCGAAGTGTCATTTTACCGACACTTCGAATTCCAAAGAAACTAAACCTGAAGAAACATTACACGGATCCACTTGTACACGAAATAACGAGAAATCGATGTCGCCATCGTTGTACCTTCGTTTTCAGCAGTTTCAGGAGATTCTGATTCGTGAGCACGAGCACGGACTTACTGACGTCCACGATCATGCGGACAGTGGGCAGAGTGGTCTGGAGGTTTTGAGGATGAGGCGGCCTGATCGTGACTGGCACGGCTCCAACGTAGAGGCAACCGTAGAACGCGCATATCAAGTCTGTACCGGGAGGAAATATTAATGCCACGTGGTCCCCGGTATTGATCCGTCCGCGGTCCAACAAAAGATTCCCGATTCGCTCGGCTTTCTTGTGCAGTTGCGAGCAGGACAGGGAAGTCGCCACCGCTCCCTTGGCGTTCAACGACGTGAATATCACGTGGTCGGAGGTACTGACTGCCCGCCATCGAAGAATCTCCGAGATGAATTGATACTGAAAATATCGTGCACGTGAATGACGGAGTTGGGAACCGTAGAAGAATAATAAAAAAAGGGGGGATCGTACCTTTTTAGCGTTATCGCTGTCCTCGTCCAAGACACCCATGTCCCGTCCTTGAGCCGAGGCCAATCTATTACCCTGAACAATGTTGCCCACCATGACACTGGCCGGACCAACGTCTGCAACAGAATCCCCCGCTACACGCCCCCGCACCATTCCGTTAGTAAACCAACACAAACACTCAACCCAATAATGAGTAGCTCACACACTCTCCCCTGACTGAGGCCGGAAAAATCAAAGCACTACATAGGTACGTTACTGGCAACGAATTGGTTCGTTATTGTCGATAGGCGATTAACGCGCGCCCTTGTACGGGGCGTGATCGGAGCATTCCATAAACTGTACATACTCGACAAAAAAAAAAAGAAAAAAAAAGAGAGAGAAGAAAGAATGCAACGCTTTTAAAAAAAAATATACAGCGATGTGAAATCAATCAACGAAGCGTTAGTGTAATAAAAACGAAATAATTAAAATTGTAATTCCTCGAAAGCTGTGTTTTCTTACGTACCAGTCGTGAGAATTGTATATACAGAGCGTATCGAAAAAGAGTCTCACATCGCTAGGCGATAATTCGTCTATAGCCATTAGACTGCTACGGGGTGTTCGGAGCTCAGCCAAAAGAAAGAAGGGCGAAAAATAAGAGGATACATGCTAAGCGTTAAAAATTACTTCGACGGTAGGATAAATTAACAGTACATGATATGTAGCAAGAGACGGTTATATACTTTGTACATCTGTGCTAAAAGTCACTAAAAAGCCTACGCAAAGTGTTACGTTTCTTCGCGCGTTAATTCAGGATTCTCGACGAAGAATGAAATCCGAACAACAACTGCTCATTCATTCTCTCATTAATCATTCTCATAAACATCTCCGACGAAACCAACGATCCAACGAATCGGCGGAAGATCTTCACCGCGGAAATATCGCTCGAATATCGGAAATACCCTTCCAACGGATCGCGAGTTATCCGGTGTTCTTCGCCGATTCGCTGGACCGTCGTCGCTTAAATTACAACGTGTAAAGAAAAAAACGTGGAAATGTTAAAAACCAAGAAAAGAGAGTGTATATATTGTCCTTTTGCTTGCTGACATTCATGTATAATTCGATTAAAGTCCGTAAATTTTATCTATGTACCTGAAGTTCGGGGGCTTAGTACTCGCAGGTGAAAATGCAATCGCTTACCTGAATGGACCTCGCGTGGTTTTGGTAGATTCGTAACGCAAGTGTGCGGACAAAGCAGAACATTAGCCGGGTGTAGTGTACCCTCTAGAAAACGTCTTTTCGTTTCCGACAGGTGGATACCGCCCAGCGGCGTTTTCGGCAGGTAATTCGGCGGGACCAGCGCCAGACAGTATATCCCGACGGCGTGAATCGAATCCACCGCTTGGAGAACTCGCGACATCCATTGGAAGCTCTGAGGAAGTGAAACACGAGTTAAAATTTCGTCTACGCGACGTGGAGTATGTGACGCCTTGAGAACCAGAGTGGCCAAAGTAACATCTTTTTTATTTAAATTGCGGTATGGCCTAAAGCGACGTACACTTAATTTCTTCGATCATTAACAGATGGCAACACAGAGCTTGCTTGTTTTTATTTTAAGTGCACGGGGCTCTCTTACTCCCATATCGCACTACTATGTGTACATCGAGTTATTGCACTTATCTGATTCTTTCTCATATTTTTCCATTACTTATAACGAGCTTCGATAGCGGGATGACGAGCGTTAAGATTTAGACAAAAACTTACGCCATAGGCTTTCCTATACCTCGTATGTGTTCGCCGGCCCTAACCCAACTAAACTGTAACGAATTCTTGCCAAATAGGTCCAATTTCTCTTTATAACTCGGTACCGTAATTTTGTCGACTACTTTGGTTCTCATCGCCTCATATATAGCGATGGAACATCATCTAGGATCTTTCCGACGAGAACGCTCCGTGTCCAACAACCGACGCAGAGAACAGAGCGATTCCCTTTCGCAATCGTTTCGGTTCATAAATGGGTAACCCCTACGAAATTTTATCTCGATCGCATAACGAGAAAACAACGCGATCTACCGAGGATAATCCACGACCTTGCGCAGCTGGTTGATTCTAATCGGATCATTCGGAAAACAACCATCTGTGAACCATCGTTGTTCGCGACTATCGGTTGTCGGATGCTCGTAAGGCTTCTGTTTGGACTCGGCGAGGCTTTAACGGGCATCGAGCGTCTCGTCTGAAAGAGCCGTTAATGCTACTCGAAACGTACTTCCTCCTCGCTGCAATCGGGTCGCTGTTCCGCAACCACGCATATTCGTTCGTCCCTCAGAACGCGAACGCTGAACACGGCTATTCTGCCGCGATAAATGAACTTCATGGGTTCCACGGCGAGAACCGTGGCTATGATGTCGTCAGCGTTGTGCTTTCTTCCTGTGACAGTCATCAAGCCATCGCGCGAACCGCAGACGAAAACCAGACCACCCGGTCCAAGAAAGCCTAGCAAACCGGAACGAGTGTACTCCACGTCGCCCAACGGAGTCCCGTCGGCTTGCAACGGAGCCACTTTGAAAGTGTTATTTGTCAGCCCTTGCAGTCCCCAGTACTGGTTCCCCGTGGCGGAACTGTGCACGCAGATCTCGCCCACTTCGTCCGTCTTGCAGATGAACGGCTGCCCTTCCATCTTGATCACGACCACGATACCTATAGTCGACGAAAACATTTTTGTATCAGCGAGCTTCGATAGCGGGATGACGAGCGTTAAGATTCAGATAAAAAACTTACTTCCAGGCATAACTTGACCGCAGTCCTGAAGCGTCAAAGAAGTCAGGGAATTCTCTTGGTCGACTCGAACGACCCCGTAACTCAGTCCGGACATGGAGAGCACGCCTCGTCCAGTCGCGTTGACGCCAGCGCGGCCCGGTCTTCTGACCGAGACGGTCAGGGCTTCGCTGGAGGACGCGCACGGACAGACCGCGTCCGGTCTCAAACCTTTGGACTGGAACACGGAGAGGAATTGATCGCAGGAGGAAAGGGACCAGGGATTGGCGCCGTCGGCGACCAATAGAAGTCTCAGCGACGACAGAGAGATGTCCTTGTGGTCCTTCGTGGCCAACAGGCCCCAGTGAAGGTCCCGGGACTTCACCACGGCTACGCTGGCCCGGTGCTTCGTGATCATTTGCATCCAACTAGCGGGATTCACTTTCATCAGAGCGTACGGAATGAAGATCACGTGCATTCCGTTCAGAACGCTGGTCAGGGTGCTGTGCCAGAGACCGACTTCTCGTTTGAAATCCAGAACGCACACAGCGTTCTCGCCTTCTGTGTAACCGCAGGCCTGCGTCAGGCCTCGACAGTGTGACAGCATCGCCGATCTGGTCACCGTCACGCCCATCACCGAGCCATCCTTGTCCGTGGTGTACTCGGTGTACGCAGGGGTGTCGTCCGTCAATCGGGGCGGCGGCAGCCAGTCCTTCGGCGTTTTACCCAAATGTTCCGTCACGAACCAGTGAAGCTTCGGCCAACCTTTGAACGCCACCACCTCGCCAGCCGCGGTCTTTGGCAATCCTTTCAGACAAGCTTCGCTGGTCAACGCCACCTACGGATCAGTTTTACACGTACGGCTTCCTTAACGTCCTCCGACATCCTATCCCTTTAAAACCATCGTTCCCGCGAGCTAACTCACTTGAATTCCGCAGCTTCCTAAAAGAAACCCAATCTGCTGCGAGCCCGCGTCCCGGCGCGTCAAAGGGACCTCGATCGGCACAGGTACGATCCCGGCCTGGAGGCAACCGTAGAACGCGCACATGAAGCTTATCGGGTCGTTGTTCGGGTAAACCAGGGCGATCCTGTCGCCGGGCTTCAGACAGCAATCGCCGCCGCGACTCAGAGCCTTGTTCAGCAGCGTGTACGCTATTTTATGGGAACGGCTCAGAAGCTTTCCGTAAGTCAGCGTTACGCAGAGCTTCCCGTTCGGATCGAGGACAGTCGCCACTGGCGCTTTGTACGTTGCCGAACCATACCTATGCAAACAGACCGTTATTGACGGACGACGAAACGTTTCGACGAAATATACAGTCAGTCGGTATGAATTTCTTGATGTATATATATGAATATATACATGTATAAGCTTATTCATACATGTACATTCATTATCTCCCTCTCTCTCCCTATACATATATATATATATATATAAAATTTTCATCACAAATTATACACATATATATATTTTTTTGAAATATATAATGAACAAAAAATATATATATATGTATATATATATACAATTCGTGATGAAAATGTTATATATATATACATAGAGAGAGAGAGAGTGAAAGGGAGATAATAAATGTACATATACGAAGAAGCTTATACATGTATATATTTACATGTAGGTTGTATATGTATACAATATATAAGCAGACCTAACCCAGACCTAACCCAGACCTAAAATTTTCATCTCGAATTATATATATATATATTTTTTATTAAATATATAATGAACAAAAAAAAATATATATGTGTATATATATAATTCGCGATGAAAATTTTAGGTAAAATTTGAAAATCACGAGTTGGGCTCGCGATGAAAATTTTAGATCGAACTTGAAAATCACGAGTTAGGCTCGTGATGAAAATTTTAGACGAACTTGAAAATCACGAGTCCGACTCGCGATGATATTTTAGGCCAAACTTGCAAATCACGAGTCTGGCTCGCGACGGTATTGCATTTTCCATTCGACTACGAATATCCGGTGACCCGAGGTCGCTTCAATTGCCGGGTCAATTGTTAACAACCTTCCAATAGTTGCTTACAGCCGATGTGTATTTTTGTACATCGCGTGGAAAGTGTCGCGAGTAAACTTTATGGAAGTATCTCCGTCTCACCTTAGTATGGCAGCCTCGAGGGACCTGGGCAAGCCAGCGGGCACCGAGAACGGCTCGCCGACCGCTGAGGTCATGGAACCGCCCTCGGGTTTAGGAGCGTTCGGGTCCTTCGGGTTGGCGGCGATCTCTAGCTCGATGTCGTCGTCCTCGTAGAACTCGGGCAGCGGTCGTCGCTTCGGCCGCTTCAAGGTGTTGAGCAGCTGTTGAATCTTCGCGGAGACCTTCCAACGGCCGGTGGTCCCGGTATTGTTCTGATCCTCGACGACGTGATAGCGATTCACTCGATCGGCCCCTGGCCGCCTAGTCGACTGCTGGGCGGCTGGCGTGTTGCTCGTGTGCGTCACGTCCGGCGGCTGGATGTTGCAGTAAGCATGGGGCGTGTATTCCGCGATGTCCGTGATGTCCGCGCCAGGAGGTCTCCTAGCCGGTGGTCTCGGAGGTGGAGGCGTGTCTCGGGCCGAACCGGTGCTGCTGGTGTCCGACAGTCCTGTGCCTAAAAGTCCAACGTGAAACGCCTCCGAGCACCGCCGATCTCTCCGCCATTATTTCTCAATGAAAATGAAACGGGCGCGTCGATCGCTAATCACGGGCCGATATTGCGCGAAACTTTCTACTTGGCGACCTCGACCGCTCTTATCGTCGAGATACCGGACTCTTCTTTCGCGTTTATCTCGCGCGAGTATCTATATACGCGTATTCTCGACGACGAGAATTATTCTTTGTCCATATCGCTGTGCCAGATACCAAAGTCGTAATTGTTTTCCATCGAAGGTGTCCATCGCGATAACTCGAAGTCTCGAGCTACTTAACCGATCGTTCGGTCCTCGGATCGCTGACGAAGCAGCTCCGCTGGCTTTTAATCTCTGAAAGCTTCGAACAATATCGACCGGAAAGAACCCGAGTCGCGGGAGGGTCGTTGCGCGTGAACTCGAAACTAACGAAACGACGGATGAAACTCTCACCCTGATTCCACGTGGCCGGCGACGCGTTTCGATGAAATTGAAATACAATACTCAGCCTCGAGGGCACGAAGCGATCGATTTAGCGCGAAACGACCGTGGAAGGCTAAACATTTTTCTCGATAAACAGTTTCTTTCGGGCGACTGTCTCGGAATATCTCGACAACGTATTCGCATTAACGATCGCGATAAACCGAATCCGATCGACGGCAGAGCCCCGCGACCAGTTCCGTCTTCCGTCGAAAGCAAATAAACGTGACGGTGTCTGGCCGCTCGAACGAATTTACGGGGCGATTCTTTGCCTCGAGTCGCGAGCGAAGGATAGAAAATGTTAGATTCGAAGAAAGTATACCCGTCGGACCACCAGCACCGGGACTTTCCTCGGTGACCACGCTGTCCTCGTCGCTGCTCGATTCTCCGCTGTCGCGACGGTCCCGGTCGGGACTCCTGGCCATCACGGAAGTTCTCTTCGATGGCATCGGCAGGGACGGCTTCGGACGACCCTGCATCGCCGCCAAAGCCTGCTGCACCGCCTCCTGGCGCACCTCTGTGCATTCAGAGTCGAACGATCAACTAAACAACCTCTCAACGCTTTCGACGCGTTCGCGTACTCTACAGAACACGCGCACGGATATCCTGAAACGGGCAACTTGCACTTTCAACTATGCGGATAAGCGTTCGCGCAAAATCCACGGACTCTGTCACTGAAATTCTTCGCGACCGTTCGCTCGACACGGATAGGTACTCCATTTATCTTTGCGCGGTCGAAAGTTCCGTTCCGCGGACGAATTCGATTCGAAATTTCGTTATTCGGAACTCTAGGTCGATGAATAAAATACGCAGGCACGGTTCGACGTCATCGAGCGTATTTTATGGACGCACCTTAATTTTTAAGCAATTTTTAAAAAAATAACATTTTTATTATTAGATTGCCTCTATAAGGCCATTTTCAAGAGTGGAGAATTTTCAAGAATTTTAAATCAAACCTTGGACATTTTTATATGAATTTCGAGTACAAGACGCACTTGAATTTTTAAGCAATTTTTAAAAATGGAGAATTTTCATGAATTTTAAACCAAACCTTGGACATTTTTATATGAATTTCGAATGCA
>NC_071977.1:30472474-30475864 GCF_026283585.1 Hylaeus volcanicus
TCGAATGCAAGACGCACCTGAATTTTTAAGCAATTTTTAAAAAAATACCATTTTTATTATCAAATTGCCTCCGTGAGGTCATTTTCAAGAGTGGAGAATTTGAAGAATTTTAAACCAAACACTGGACATTTTTATATTAATATCGAGTACAAGACGCACTTGAATTTTTAAGCAATTGTTCGAAAAAAAGGTGCGTATCGTCCGTAAATGTTTGCATTAAATTCAAATAAATCGAAAAATAAATCAAAGATATCGGAAAAAGTCCTGTTTTATACCCTACAAAAAATGTACGCTAATCTACTACCCTAACCGTCCGATTCGTGAACGTAGCGTCGTTCCTGTTCGACAAAGTCGAATCGTGCGCGTACAGCTGTTCCGTTTATTCGATTTCCGACAAAGCGCGCAAACGTCGCGCTACCGTAGGCTCGCGAAGCGTCCGGGAACGATTTATTGTAGAATTTTTCCGGAAAGCAGCGCGTCGAATTATCTTATTTCCATCGCAACGCGGCCGTGCACACTCCGCCGTGCGATCGGCCGAGTGGCTCTCGCAACAAACGCGCACCGATGTTGCGCGATGTCGTAATAACGATACAAATATACCACGACCGGAAGCGCAGCGACTCGCTGACCGAATCCGCGCGGACTCTATTACGTTTCGGTCTACATTTCGATCCAGGTTACGTTCCACCGCGCGAGATACTTTATCTCGTGCCGTAACTCGTTTCGAAGAAAGTTTCGCGTTCGAAGAAAATTTCGAAAGTTTCACGATCGAAGAAAATTTTGAAAGTTTCACGATCGAAGAAAATTTTGAAAGTTTCACGATCGAAGAAAATTTTGAAAGTTTCACGACCGAAGAAAATTGAACCGCGTTAAGGCACGATAAAAGAGAAGCAGTCGTTTATCGTCGGATCGTTATTTGAAATTTGTATTAAAATCTCCGCTCGTTCGGTCGCGTGTTCCTCGGATGAGCA
Organism: Hylaeus volcanicus; assembly: GCF_026283585.1. Classification (NCBI taxonomy): domain Eukaryota; kingdom Metazoa; phylum Arthropoda; class Insecta; order Hymenoptera; family Colletidae; genus Hylaeus; species Hylaeus volcanicus. The sequence continues at coordinate 30,473,446 of NC_071977.1, forward strand.
GCGAGTTATCTTCCGCTCGTCCTCTTCGACTAGTAACGGTGCACCAGGTGCGAGATTGCCTTCGCTCTGCCTCTAGATAAATGAAGTTCCTATGCGGACTTTTATGCGCGGAGAACCGTTCGGTTTTCGTTCCGTTCCGGCGAGCATCGCGCGAGAAGTTACAAGCATCGTCGCGCGCGCACCGCGAAAGCTCTACCGATAACAATTTTCGGCCATCGTTGCTCGCGAAATTCGTTCCGGCGATTCCACGGATGGTTTGTTTGTTTTCGGAGTGTCGACCGTGCCTGCCACTTTCGGATAGCGCCGAGTGCCATTTAAACACTGCGAATAGAATAATAGAATAGCTTTTCCGCCCGAAGGGATTACGCGTAACGGGAGTCGATTTTATGAATTCATTTTTCTTTCAACGCGGTGACCGCCAGACTCGCGAACATTTCTGCGAAGTTCAAATTTGATCTCGAGACCACCGAAGATTATATAACGTAACATTTGTCGTAGCGATTAATTTTTTAACAGATTCGTTTCTCATTGTCACCTCCTTGGCCGCATACGTGCACGTTTATTTTTGTATAATTATAATTACTGGGAATAATAAAAAGAACAAATGTTTGAGGATAATAAAAAATCGTTCCTGAACAAGTTAACGAAAAGTTCTATCGCACACTACTGGGTGACGTGTTAAATTCCTTTGCAATGGCGGTCGGTAAAGGTCGAAAACAAACAGCCCAGCTTGTATATATCGCCTGATGCAATTTCGGACACGACTTCAAGCAAACATTTCTTTCTTTTTTTTTTCCGCGCGACGAGTACACCTCGAGGAAAAATACCGTCGTACGTTGACCAAACGATCACGGGGAGCACGGATTGGAATAAATTTTCTGGTGCAAGTTCTTTTTACCGAGCAGCGGGGAATCGAAGGGGTTCGTGCAATTACAGGCAACATTCCGTATTTACGATCCGACGAAGATCGTTGGTGTACATTGTGTCCCGTAAAACCGGCCGGTTTCTTTGCAGCTAGCGGCTTATCGACTCCAGCGATTTGCTCGAAAGTAATTGCACGCGCTCGCGACGCCAGGAAACGTTTTATCGGAGCAGAAAGCACTCGCGGGTCCGAAAGCACATTCCTCGCACTCGCAAAGCATGGTTCCGAAGCTTAACGTTGCGCGCGCGTTCGAACGAGAGTCGCGCGGTTCTCTAAACGAAATTAACTGTCCACTTAATTAGCACGCGACGTGTTCTCGATCGGCCTGATGAAACGTACGCGAGAGGAAAGTGGAGATCGGTTCTTACGCGACTGGTGATCGACGTTTCGAATTGACGCGTCGATCGCCAAGCAATCGTGAAAATCTCTGCGAGGTTGAAGAGATTCTGTTTCGAGACGATCGGAATTTGTCGCGAAACGATGGACCAGGATTTGTTGTAAAACCAAGTCGTAGGATATCGTGAAAAAAAATGAACCTCTCTCGAACTCGAGATGGATGGAATTCCAGCCTGCTACGTAACTCGCTACGCTAAACACCATCCACCGACCTACTATTTTGCTATGGTACTTATTTTTCTAACCTCGCTGTATTCACAAATTCTATTCGGATTCATTTTTGTCGATAGCGTGACTCGAGGATTAATTTTTTTCATTCAGTAATAACAAGCTCTGGCACTCTTACATGGGTGACGCGACAACCTACGTAACAAATTCGAAACGGAAAAGCCGAATGTTTCGTGGACGACAACATCGATAGGAATGGCGCCGGTTCGCAGCGAACGGCGCTATCGAGTAAACGAAGGATCGGCACCCGGTCACAGTTCGGCTAAATAGACTCTAACGCGTGTGTAGTCGGCGTCGTCCGAGGTTTAAGGACCCGTTAGCGGTTCTTTCGGTCGCTGTCGACCGTTTGATCGTCCAGCTGGTGTGATGTACTCACCGGAATGATAGCGGCTCTCATTGCGCGTGAGTCTGCGATTGCCGCGTCTCGCAGCCGCCGAGTTCGAGTTCCCGGTGTTTCCGGTCGAGCCGCCAGATCCCGGGGGACTGGCGATCCCGCCAGGTACTAGCCGGCCTCCTGCATGCAACACAACAACAACAACGCCACATAGACAAAGAAAGGAGCTCTACGAGGACAGGGAAGCTACGCGTTTTCGTTCCTTCCAGCGAAACTGTCTCTCCCACCAAACAGGACCGAAGAAACGATTCTCGTTGCCGACTCTCGCTTTCGGGCGCGAACGCGTATATCGTAATGGACGATCAGGATATCGCGGAACCGACCGTAATCGGAGTTGGTCGGTTGTAATATTCGGTCGTCCCGTGAGTTGCTATTCGTGTTTCTCGCTATGTGGCGGCGCGGTGATGTACGCTATCTGATAGACGCGCGAGAGTGAGCCACCGGTGGTACACGCCGCCCGATGGGACATGTTAGCGTGT
>NC_071977.1:30475874-30486007 GCF_026283585.1 Hylaeus volcanicus
TGCTATCTGATAGGCACGCGAACGTGAGCCACCGGTGGTACACGCCGGCGTGAACCATTTTTCTATAGAATCAAATCCAGTCCATTTTTCTAATAAATTTCTGTAAAACCAAAAACTCTACTTCGAAAAGAATCATCTACGACCATTCGCGACTCGATGTATTATTATTTCGATTAATAATCATCTGTATGCCGTTTAAATTACACGTGTCACTCTAGAGGCGCCACTCTGAGGGTTAATAAAAAAAAAACTACAGACATTTTATAGCGACTCGTGGGACGACACGATATATATTCGAACGGAGGAATCGTTTCTTTCGACGGGATCCGAACGGCGCCGCCGCCGACGACGACGATCGGAGGTCGTTCCACCTTCGGAAGCTGCGACGATTTCACTTTTATCGATTGCTCGCAGCCCTGCACTGGCGCGGGGGGGAGGTCGGACGAGGAGGTGGACCTGCGACGCGATTCGATCAACAACTTCCACGTAATTTAAACTCCGTCGGCTCTCGAGGACGCGAATCGACGCGCGAGGAACGTCGAATGAATTACCATTTCGTTCGAATCGATTCACCTCGCGCGAAAGTCATTTCTTCGCGACTCGGGCACGTCGAACGCCTTCACGCGCGGATCTAACCCGAGCTAAGCCCGCGTCGAGCGTTATCGAGCGTACAAAGAGACACGCCGCGAGTTTCTAGGCCGGCGAAGTTCCGACGCCGCGTTTCGATTATTTTCCCGTACACGTCAGTCGCGACGAAGACGACGCAAAGACGGTTCTCGTCGACGAACGTACAGGAGCCTACGTCGGATTTTCTTCCATCGGAAGTCGAAACGACCCGGTTTGTTCGATTGATTTCGCGACGGTTCCAAAGTAAAACTCTCCGGCGCGTGTTCGTCGAACTAGAAAAACGTTCGCGACTTTCAACGCGTAACGATGGAGGTCACGGTTGAACAAGGGAACCTTTAGTATTTCGCGTCCCACGCTGTTTTCATCGCAAACGGAGCAGAAACGATCGATATCGTAAATTGTACGCGAGCGTTAAAGACCATCCGCGCGGACACGTTGCAAAGGGCGACAACTCTCAAAGATCTCGTCATTTTGCTGTCTATAATATATCTTCCCAACGTCGGTTTCTGGCAAAGCTGTCCGCGTCGCGGTACCAGTAATGTCTCCATAACTGCACACGCTTGTCTACGATAAATACACAGAAACCAGCCCGACCACTGGAGGTATACCTCTCGAGGTATACCTGTGACTCGAACCGCTCCGGAACGATTCGGTGCATTTTTAAGACTGGTTATGAAATCGTTTGCAACTCAAAAAAAAAAAGAAGAAGACAGAAAGAGAGAGAAAAAAAATGTAACATAAATCTCGTAAGCCATCTCGAGAACGTTGTCACGAATCGAAATCGGTGTCCGTTCGGATGAAAATTTATCGGAATCCCGATCGATGTTCCGGTCCGCGAGTCGACCGATGACGAGCGCGGAAAAATCAAGGTGTTGCGGGCAAGTCCGCGACTGTGTCGAGTCACGTCGAGCCGAGTCGCAAGAATGCCGACGAATGGCCGCTCGCAATCACGAGTCGGCCGAAGGTGGAACAACCGGTCCCGGCTAAGTCGAATTACAAAGGTATCTAAGGTGTAAAAGCGTCTCCGGTCGAATCGGTGCGCGCGAGGGATCGCAAACAAGCGAGCTACATCGAACAAAAAAAAAAAAAAAACACGTCCAACATTTCGAAATCCACGCTCCTCCGAAGATCTCGTACGTCCGATCGCTGACGACGGGAACGACGATTTATGAATGGCCGGGATCGATTATGAAATGAATCGTGCAACGTGTGAAGATGATGGCTTAAGCTGCGATCGGATGAGATCGAAAGTCAAGTGAAAAAAGAAAGCGAAATAAATCGTTAAACGAAATGTTAATCAAACAAACCCATCTGGTCGGTTCGGCGAAGCACGATTAGTGGTTACTGTACGTGATATCTACGTGCGTGGACAAAGATCTAAACCGTGCACACTCGCAGTCGGTAAGTCGTGCCGATGACGACACAGTTTCGCTGAAAAACTTTCACGCTATTTACACGCATCGTCTAAGTGTAGGTAACTATGAGATGCAAAATTTTCTACGTAACGTTTTTAGGTGGAAATCTGACTTCCCGTAAAATCTCCGTTTCCCGAACGAACGTTTGGAAAGAATCGCTCACCGTGTCGGAATCTGTTCGCGACGAGCAACGTTTCCGCGATCGCGGCGTCGCGCGGAGATCGGATTCGCGAACAAAAATTCGTCGACGAAGAGCGCGAAGCCCGAAGGGGGACCGCGCTTAATTGAGACAAGGACCAACGGCGTCGCAATTATCCGACGAGTGCTCGACAGCCTGACAGCTATTCGCGGCTCGCTCGGTCCGACGCTTGGCTTGCTCGTAAAATTCGTTTTTTCACGCACGTAAAGACAACTCTTCTTCCCTTTTCTTCGACGAACCGACTGTCGCGGACCAACGGTCACGAGCGACGCGAGCTTTTATCGAAAGTCAGATTTCAACATTTTGTACTTTGCGAAGCTTGTACGTGTGCATACAAGGAAGACAATTCGACGGTCGCGAGCTGTTCGTCGACGTTTCGACTTAACCGTTTCGAAACAGGGCTTCCATAAACTATGGGTCGCTTAGCGAAATCTTAGAGTCGCGAGATTTTAATGTAATTTAATACTCTCTGTTATTCGTGTTATCGCAAAAGATACAATTTTCATGAACAACAGGGTATATAATTTCTGTAACTATAATAAATACGATTTCGCAACTTTTTGGTGCAATTTTTAATTTTACATATTTGTACGTTTTCAAGCAACTTCTAAAACTATATTTGTTCATACGTATACAGGTTGTCCCAAGAGTAGCTGCTTCTGAATTCATTTTTGAATTATCAACACTCTGTACAGATTGTTACCTAATCAATCGTCTGAAAATATTTACGTATAGTTTAAGAAGCCGTCGCGCGTGACCCGATCGTCTTCCTTGTTTGCGTTCGTTCCATTCGACAGAAATGACAGTAACCGGTGACAAAGTGGACGTAGAAACAATGAATCGAAAGAAAACGAAACAAGGGAGAAACAAACACTGGAGAAAACAGAAAGCTACACGGGCCGAGTTCACACAGTCAAAAATGCACACCGGTCGGCGAACATACCAACGCATATCGCAACGACTAATGAAAACGATATATTCCTAGGGAAACTAATCGGTGCACGACAGCGCTACCAGCTTCGGTTGCTCTAATGGCTAACGGAGGGTCGCCGATGCAGGTAGCCAGATCCCGCATGACCCGCAGCTAAACTCTAATTCTCTAGGCGTGGTACGAGGCAACAATAGAAAGAACAAAGTATACGTTGAATTCGTGCAATGCGTCGCGCTACCTGAATGATAGCGCTTCTCGTTGTGCGTGACGCGACGTTGCGTGCGGCGTGCACGTGGCTGTGGTCGGCTACCGACACCGACGCCGACGCCGACACCGACACCGACACCTCCACCTCCACCGCCACCGCTTCCATACCCCGTTCTCTCGACCCTTTCGATACCGAGGACGCCGACACCTCCTCCATCGTTTCCAGCCCCTGTTCGCCACACACGTGCATATATGCAAAAGCCACCCTTCCAAGGTTCCCCTCGCACCCTCTCTCTTCCCGTTCCGATTCTCAAACGAGGGAGAAACGCGTCGTTTCCCACTCTGCGTTTACGCCACCTACCGGTTGTATCTGGAGCGGTTTTAATAATTAAAAACGAGAGTGGTCGCGCGACGGAGAATTCTCCTCTTCTCCCAGCCTGGGCTCGAGTGAGGTACTTTTTCGCTTCGATACATTCCGAGAATTTATTTAAAAATTAAAGGCATTCGAAAGCATACCCTGTCCTTCTCGTCGCGGACCGTACGATAAGACACCGCTCCATGGTACGCGAGTGAACCGCGGTCGAACCGTGACAATGCGGCGACCACCAACGTAAATCGAACTCGAGCCGGTTACTCGAACGCGACGCGAACCGTGCTTAACAACGGGTAATTGCGAACGAATAAATTTCGATCGTTACGGCTGAAAGTTGATCGGAACGCGGCCGACTACTCGAGCAAGGCGACGCGAACCCGGTTCTATCGCGTGCAGACGACGCGAGTATCCGTGAACTGTTGACCCGACGTTATTGTCAAGAGGCATTCAAAAACGACAACGAAACGTTATTGTAACCGATGAACCAGCGAATACAATAGCGCGACAGGATAATCACTGGTTAGACGTAATGCGTCCTCGGAAGCTACCTTTTGTTCGCGGTTACGTGTTCCTCCTGGAATGGTCGCGAAACCAAACGCAAAGTCGCTGACGGAGAGGAGACCGGCTCGAGCGTTGAAACGCTTGTTTTCAGGAACCCGTCCTCGGAGACACGTCTTTCTGTTTCGTTTTTAATACACCGATACGAACCAATCGTTCGTCACCGAATCGAATCTGCGCTATCATCGTCCATGCAACGAGGCATGCTCCTTGTGATACCGGAATGGATCACTCTTCCTATACGATACTCGAATTCTCTAACGGTTTCGTTTTTCGTTACTTTTATTCTGAATCGGTGGTTTCTTCTTTTTTCTAAATTGATTTTAACCCCTTGACCTACACGCTATCGCGAGATTGCTCGGGCCATAGTAAGCAAACAGGTAGCAAGTCCGAATAAAGTACCACAAGTCTGGCACGTGATTATCATTTATGGTCCAAATTTCTTACCACTATTTTCACGAGTCAGACTCGTGGTTGTCGTTCATGGTCCAAAATTCTTACCACTATTTTCACGAGTCAGGTTCGTAACGAAAATTTTGAGACCAAACTTGAAAATCACGAGCCAGGCTCGTGATGACAATTTTAGGATTGAGCCAAATTTGAAAATCACGAGTCTGACTCGTGATGACAACTTTAGATCAAACTTGAGAATCAGGAGTCAGGCTCGCGATGACAATTTTAGGCTTGAGCCAAATTTGAAAATCACGAGTCGGACACGTGATGACAACTTTAGATCAAACTTGAGAATCAGGAGTCAGGCTCGCGATGACAATTTTAGGCGTGAGCCAAATTTGAAAATCCCGAGTCTGACTCGTGATGACAACTTTAGATCAAACTTGAGAATCAGGAGTCAGGCTCGCGATGACAATTTTAGGTTTGGGCCAAATTTGAAAACCCCGAGTCTGACTCGTGATATTTCAGGCCAAACATGAAAATCACGAATCCGACTGGTGACATCTTGGCCCAAACTTGAAAATCACGAGTGTGGCTCGTCGTTTCAGAACTCGTCGTTGTAGGCCAAAGGGTTAATCAATGTACGAAATACTTGAAATCAGTGCTTTCTAATACGACAGGCGTAAATTTCTGATTAGTTCCGCGGATTTCCGAACATTGACCTAAGTAAATTCCTGGACGTATAGAAAATAAAGTTGTTTGGTTAATTCGTGCCGGTGTTGCACCTGTTTTTTCTGTTATGAATATAACGCGGCGTGACGACCACTCCTGAGCTAACAACGACTCGCGATACCTGTTCCGCGAATGTATTATTCAATATATGTATATTCTAAGCCGTTAGATGGAATAAGCTTCGAGTTGATGCACGCGTCGTTTTGTTCCACATCGAAAGAGCGCAACCGTTTCGAAACCAGAGCCGAGAAAATTTCTTACGTGGATACGAGTTTCGATGAAATATTTTATTAACCGACCTCTTCTACGTTCCACGCGTCGAAACAAAAATCGCGGGTGCACGCACGCGGAAGTCCAAAGTTCGGAGAACGTAAGAAAAGTGTCTTTGCACCGAGTCGTGCACCCGACAATAGCAAACGTACGTCCGCGTGTAACGAGCGGATGACGCGGAAGTGGTTCTTCCGCGTACAGGTACAGTTAAACGGTACGTATGTATACGATTGCAGCGGTTCGACCGATCGCGAGCTCTATACAGTCGAAGGAGCGACTAAAGAGCAACATCCTCCGAGTGTTCGCGACTTTTCCGAACCTCTTTACAGATCGTGGAACTATCGAAAAATAAAAGACGAGCGTTCGTCGAGTAAAAATTAAACCCAAAGACGTGTCCGGCGGGATTGGCGTATCGTCGTAGCGTTCGTAAATTGTGCAACACAAACACGAGCGTCAGAGGAGCGTTAATGGTCGTTGAATCGATGGAAAAATCTTCGGTGCGCGCAACGGCCGCGGAGGTCCCGCGATAAGACGATTTGCGCAAGAGAGGAAAACCGGTGGAAGGTGACGGATGAAAAACCGTGCTCGAGGCGAGGAACGGGCGGCCGTGTCCGCTCGTACCTCCGTTTATTCCCATTACGATTGCATCTGCCGGCATTGTGCGCGTAAAGCAAGCCCGCGTTCTCTTGAGAATCGGAACGCGATTAATATTACGACGAGACGACGACGAGAGACCGATTGTTGCGTCTGGATGTGGCGCAATGGACGCGCGAGGACGAGAAGCTTTCGAAAAAAAACGGAAACCAGCCAACGAACGACCGCGACCAGATTCGACAAACTTTTCACGCACGAGGAAATAAACGAGCCGTAATCCATCGCGCTTCCTCTCGCGCGTCGTTAAACCGATTAACGCGTTCCGTTCTTCGTGGGTCATCGGTAACACGACGCTTCCATCGTTCAGAGATGGTGGGTGTCGAGACGAAATTCAACGCGAAATTGTCGGTAGACGTTCTCCGCTACGAAGAGCATCGAACGAGAAATTCTTCGTTGAAAGGAATCGCGCTGCTACGATTTCGACGCGAGCTTCTCGTCCGCGCGCGCTCACTGGTTTGGTAAAAATGAAACGATGATGAGCATGATAGCTCGTTCGCTAAGGTTTTTGGCGAGCAAAAAGGAAAAGTCGGACTCACCCAGCTGCTTCGAGGCATACTGCTGTAGTAGACGTGTCCGTTTCTTTTCGTAGCCCTTTTGCGTTATGTCCCCTGAAACGAGAAAGTAACACCGATGGTAACGTTCTGTTTTTTGACAAGGCCAACGAAAAATGAAAAAGATTGCTGGAATAATTGCCAGCGATGCAAATTTCGTAATCAACTTCAACTTTAACACGTTCAAGCCGGCGTGTACCACCCGGTGGCGAGAATCACAAATAGCAGCGCCTACACGAACGTGTTAAAATGGAAGAAGGGTAGCGGCGTAACGAGGAAACGCGAAGAGAAATGAAACAAGAGCTAACTGCTGTCGCGATGCGGCGCTGAAAAAGAAACAACGCTGAGCATCGACGGTACCGTGTATTTTTTTAATTACTCGATTGGTGGATTCATTGATTTCAATCGGCTTTCGGGTAGAGGAAAACCGAGAGACGACTATCGCGCGCGTACTTCCGATTCGATTTTCGGGTCGACACGTCTCGTCGTCAACCGTCGCTCGTTTTACCTTGATCCGAATTAGCAGTAGCTAAATAAGAGAGGTCTGAGTTTCTCAACCGCAATTTCTCGAGCCGATTTCCATCGACCGGCCGAAAAAGGACGTCTCTCGATAGCTCCTCGCGCCTGATCTCGTTCGGGGGTAATTTGTTCTCGCGTTGCGGCACGAGGCGCGAGGAATTCCGAGGACGATCGGTGAACGCGTCCAGCTGTTCGCTCGAACGGTAGAAATCGCCGCGATAATTCGCGGATACGAGCCGGAAAAGGAGACACCTGGCTTCGCGCGACCTCGTCCGGCGCGAGCAATGATATTCCCCGGGGTGAAGAATTTCGAAGCCAGCCTGAATACGCAAATTTTCCACCGTCGACGACACGACGAAGGCGCGCTGATGCTCGATCGTCGTGTCGCGACGTACGCGATCGTTTTTTTGCGGACGCAACCTCGATATTAGCATACGAATCTCTCGGTCGTTGCATCGACGAGTGAAAGACGTGGACGTTCAGCGACGAGTGAAATTAAAAGTGGACGTATTTCCTTTGAATACGAAGGTAGAGTTTAGAGAGAAGGTAGAGTTTAGAGAGAAGGTAGAGAAAAAGGGGAGCGTCGTATATAGAAGGTCTTTCCAGGAATATCGTAACGAGTAACCGGTAATAAACTCCGGTATTTCGTGGCGGAGCTCGATGGTTTGTGACAACGATGATTAATTCTCGGCGAGAAAGAAACGAACGTGTTTTTCGTTCCTGAAATTTTATGGAGATTACGCATTGTGAATATCTGCGGTGCAACGAGCTTGCCCACGTGTCTTGCGCGACGCGAAACGGGTCGGCATGCCGGCGTCACGCCTCGTAACTCGAGAAAATGCTCAGAATCGATCGACTAACGGCCGAGACACGATTTTTCCAGGTGCGAGCACCGACTCAGAACGAAAACTAGGCCATTCGACGTTATCGGCGAATTTGTTTAAACGATCCCGAACGTACGCCGCGACGAACCTAAGCGCGAAACGATCGCCGTTCGAATTTCGAGAATAATTCGTGGCAATTGGACGGGAAGCGGGAGAGAACGAGGAAGTTTAGTCGGTTCCTGACTTCGAGACGAATCATCCTTGGGAACGGTGGTCAAGCGTTTCGCTTGCGAGCACGGAACGTGGACGCTGGCCGAGCAACGGAGCGCGGCTGTATCTCTTCGGGCTATCTAACCGCTAGTTAAAATTATCGGCACGCGGATCGACTGGTCCTTCGGGCAAAGTGCATATTGCGCGCAGCCAGACCTACGAACGCGAACACGTCCGAGGGAATTATTGCACGGTCGAGTTATGGTCAGAGCGCGGATGAAGAATTTCTCTGTTGGGGATGCGCGTTCGGAAAGTCCCCTGGCCCTATTAAACGCGCTCTGTAGCTTCATCAGCAGCAAACAACGTCGAGTAGACGATTAACCCTTCGTTCGCGATATCGTTTCGCGAAGGGTATTCGCGTAAAAATAACTCGACGATGTATACGTAATAGAATAGAATTTTGAACGGGTTACTTGAAAAATGGCTGATTGAAATCTTACTGGGTCTCTTCCTCAAGGACGAGCATTTTCGCACGAGAAACACCGGCTGCCCGGAAGCCTTCCGTAGCTGCGACTTCCGTCTGAGAGGTCTCCTTCTGAGGCCCGACCTCTGTCGTTTGAGATGCTGCTGCCTCTGCGCCGCGTGCGAGGTCTTTCTTCGCTCGACGCCGAGGCGATTCGGCACATCCTCTGTCTCGCTGTCGGTGGAGGAGAGGCACCTACAGTACGTCGCCTCGTTCCTCGTCTTTTCCTTGCCGACGAGGTCGTTCGAGCCCCTCGACAGGAAACTGAGAAACTGGTTGCTGGCGAAGTAGTTCGATGTCGCGGGCCGCCAGGTGGTTCTCCGCGCTAGAAGACCGCTTATTCGTAATTCCTCGGAGAAGAGCTTGTCCTCGTTGAAGTCGCTGATCTTCGGCGCAGGACAAGCCGACGACGAGGAAGACGTAGCGGAAAACGAGCCCAGAGACGACGAGACCAGGGAGTTGAGGGCCCCCTCGTCTCGCCTATCGTTGAAATCCCCCGAAAGCAGGAGCTTCAGGTCGTCGAACTGATCGTCCGAGAGACTCGACGAGCAGTCGTCGATCCTCTCGATCACGGGAATCTCGCTCTCCGGAAAGTATCTGATCTCACGCCAGACTCGTCTCTGACGTCTCGAACGACGTCTTTCGGGGGGAACGAACCACACGGGGCTGTCCGATCGCTGAGGAGGCGGCTGAGACTTCTTCATTCTCTGAGAGGTCCGTTTCCCGCGTCGTCGAGTGCTCGACCGTCTCGACGCGTTCGTTCTCTTGAAGTAACCCTCGCTGCTCACGCTGGGCGACGGCTTCTGCGCTCTTCGGTTAAAGAAACCTTTCCTCGTGCCCCTGAAGCCACGTCACATATCGAATTCAAGCGTCGGTTCGCAACCTTCGACCGATGAGATTGCCGAATGCACCCAACGATCGATTCAACGTACGATTTCACGGAAGTTATTTTCCGGAAGTTAACATCGACATATCAACATGTTTCCTGCGCGAGGCGTAAAAGAAAGAAGACTGTTCGAGTCGGGTATCAAACATTGGATTTTTACGTTTGGCCCAATATTTTTATTCCAAGTCAGACTCGGGATTTTCAAGTTTGGCCTAAAATATCATCACGAGCCTGGCTCTTGATTTTCAAGTTTGACCTAAA
>NC_071977.1:30486017-30489479 GCF_026283585.1 Hylaeus volcanicus
CGAGCCTGGCTCTTGATTTTCAAGTTTGACCTAAAAGATTGATCACGAGCCAGACTCGGGATTTCCAAATTTGGCGTTAAATACAATCACGAATCTGACTCGTGATTTTCAAGTTTGGCCCGAAAATTTTCATCCCGAGTCAGACTCACGATCTTCGTGTTCCAAAACTTATGTAACTGACTGTATATTCCCGACTGAAACCAGTGATGGGCAAAATCGTATGATTTCGACATTCGTCGAAATCAAGAATGAAGAATTTTCAATTAATAATTCGTGCCCATAGAGCAGAGCCTAGATAGGGTAACTTTTCTAAAAAAATGTTATTTTGACGAAAGCATGGAGGAGCATGAATCTGATGTCGGTTTTGAGGTAAAGAATTTCTATGGTTGTAAATCTTTAAAAATACGGTCGTAATCGCAGAAAAATTTGCGAATACAATCGCAACTCTGAAAGATGCGATTACGATCGTAATCGTAATGACACCTCGAAAACATTCGATTACAATCGTATTCGTATTCGCGATTACGATTTTGCCCATGACCGAATGAAACAACGTTCGAGCCATTCGCAAAATTTCGTTCCTTCTTTCGCTTACACCGTGCGTTCTCGTTCGCGAATTACTCGATCCCGGCCCTCGCAATTTCATCGTCGACGAAAGCTAGTTAACAAGCGAGTGATAGTAACCCTGCGCGAAAGTCAGCCAGCCTGGCGATCCTGAGGGAGAATCCGAACGCGGACGAGACATCCTTCCCGGTGACGCTCTTCTCCGGCGCGGACACCGTCCTCGCGACTGTAGGCTGAGTTTTCCTCTCCTTCAACGCGCTGTCTAGGGAATGATGAACGGACGGTCCCGAGGTGTTCGGGTACGGCACCGGCACCGCGTCCCGCCAGATCCTGCCGAGGCTGATGCTGACGCTCGGAGGTCCTTCGACGATGGATGGTTCCTGGGCGTGCAGAATCTCCTGCTGGCCGGCCTTGTCTGGAATCGCGTCGCTGGAAACTTTGAACGACTTCGAGGGCAGCACCGGCGACGCGTCCAGCTCGAGGATCTTGAGATCCTCGGCCACGTGGTCGGCCGTCTCGTTCTGCTTCGAAAACTTGCAAATCTTGTTCTTCGCCGGTGGAACTTGCTGCCTGGTCTGTTGGTGTTCGCGGTGGACCTCGTCGAGTTTCTCCCGGGAGGACGAGCTGACACCCTGCAGCCACTCATCGTAGCTGATCGACTCGCGGCTCAGCGTGTCGTCCAGAAGCTTCTTCGGTTTCTGCTCCTTTATCACGATCTGCTCGACGGGCTTTTCGTTCGAGTTGGAGTCAACGGTAACCGGGGCGGTCGTTTCCAGGTTCTTCTGATTAAGTTTGTTGCGTCGCTTGCCCCGATCCAGGTAACTCTTCCTTATCGATATCCTCTTGAAGGACTCGCTGCGCTTGAAGGACGGCTCGTTACGGTCCTTCTTGCGGCCTACGAGCCTCCTCAAGTTCTCGAAGGACAACGGCCTCATGAGTTCGGCCCTTCGCGGACTAGCTGCTCGAACGTCTTCGAGGCTTCTTCTTCCAGCATCGCGGTCTCGCCTGGACCGGGACTCTACTTCGCTCTTTCACTAAGAATTATCTGTCGAGTGTCCGAGCCGCGGAGGGATCCTCACCGGTATCCATTTCCGTCAATGAAATATCGAATAAAAATCGTTTATCTTCTATACGTCGAACTTGGCGAAATCGAGTATCCATACGAGAATCTTTCACATCCCGCGAATTCTCCGCGCTGCTTCTCTCTCGGCCCGTATCCGAGCACGCTTGCGCGTTCCGCGATCTTAAAGTGCAACTTCGAGGCCTTCCAGTCGCGAATCGGCGTGGCTTTCCTTTTTCGACGAGCCGTTGCCGTTCCGCTCCCCCTTCCTCCCCTTCATCGCCCTTGCCCTCCCTTTTCGCCGCTGTCCTGCAACCGGCCAGGATCCTCCTTCCACAAACGCGGCCACTTAGTTCCTTCGGGAAACGACGTTAAGTCGCGACGCGGCCGATTCGGATCGACGTCGCGCGCCGAGTCATCTCGCCGGTCTCGGATCGGCTCGAGACACGCTATTTATCGTTCGTGGATCGAAGGAGGAACGTTCGATCCATGTTCAGGGAAAGAGGTTGACGATCGCTTCATCGACGACTGGATTTCGCGTCGGGCACAGATGTTCTCCGTATACGCGTCTCGTTCGAAGCGCTCTCCAATCGCTGAGAAGATCTCGAGAACGATACTTTCTCCGCCCTCGAACGATTACGACACTGATTTCACCCTCTCCTTCCACCACCGCCGGTTGCCGGTGTATTTATTATTTCGAGACCACGCGAACACGTAACGCCGCGAATCGCGAACACCGTGCCCAACCGGGCACGCTAGAGAAACACTTCGATCGACGATCGTTCGCCGGACTCGAACGGCGCGGATTCGTTCACCTTGCACTCGCGATGGAACCGTGAAAACGAACTGGTCGCACCGTTACGTATCGCGTCTATCGGAGCTATCCAATTTCGTCCAGCGAGCGAACCGGATGGAATCGATTATATCGCCGAATAATACTGGAAACACGCGTGTCTCACTGCGAAATCGAAACACGGTCACGAAACCACGCTCGACCGCTGTTGCAAGCAAAAAGAAAAATAACAAAGCTTGGCGGCGTTGCTGTAGAACCCGCTGTAGTTTCCCACTGTTACTTTGGAACGCGTTACATTTTGCAACGATACGAAAAGTAATCGACTCGTTTACGCGATGTTCCACCCCCGAGGTCCGAAGAAAACCAGAAATCAAGGTACACGCATGCGCACAGAATTTATAACCGATTTATAACCGATTCCCTTTGGGTTTCCGAATGGAACGTTTCTACGGAGCAGCAACGAAACGCAACGCACCGGATTACTGAATTCCTCGCGCGTCCCACGAACGGGGCAGGATCTCGACGCGTAAACACCGTTCGCGTCTGTAAGCAACAGTGAGAAGAGACCGGGTTCGGTGGAAATAGAGAAAAGCAGTGGGAATCGGAGCAGCTAGAACTGTTTAGGACAGAGCGATAATGGCAGAAGAAGAGAAATGGGAAGAGCGGAGGCGTCGATAGATGCCGAGAAGCAGCGGGCGCAGCGTCAAGTACGAAGCGGTCGTGTGTGTAGGGTGTCGTTGTCGGGCGTACTCGAGGCGCGGGGCGTCGCGACGCGGGTCCACCCTTGTTACGGAGGACACAGGAACGAGCATCGGGGAGCCAGCCGCCGCGGTCCCCTCGTCACGGCGAGGAGAAAAACTGTCGGTAGTGCGCGTAGCTGAAGTCGCGTCGAATCACTGGCATTTCGCGAGCTCTCGACTCTCGACGCTGCACCTCTCCCTGACTCACGAGACGAGGAGAACCACCACGGACTCGACCGAACGCACACGGACCTACGTAGAGAGAGAGAGAGAGAGAGAGAGAGAGAGAGAGAGAGAGAGAGAGA
>NC_071977.1:30489489-30492072 GCF_026283585.1 Hylaeus volcanicus
GAGAGAGAGAGAGAGAGAGAGAGAGAGAGAGAGAGAGAGAGAGAGAGCAGACGGGCCGGGAAGCAGGGCCTCTGCGAGTAAAAGTCACGTACAGAGAGAGACGGACGAGCCGAGAGAATCCTGGGGGGTGGGGGAGAGAGGAGACGGGTAGTGGTGGTAAGGTGGTATGCCGTCCGTCCACTCTCGCCTGCACACAACTCTCTGCTCTCCTGCTTCTCTCGCAGCATCCCATTCTCCTTCTTCTTTCCTCTCTCCTGCCCCTTTCGGACCCTTTCCCTTGGCCGCACGCTCTCTCTCTCACTCTCTCTCTCTCTCTCCGCTACGCTAGTCTCGCGTGTTTCCGAAGAGACTCCCTCGGCTTTTCTTTCTCATTTTCGTGTTACGCGCTCCGTACGTGGCTTCTCTCTCGCTCTCTCGCACGGCCTCTGCCTCCACCCATGCGCGCGTTTGCTTAAGGCGGACTCGCAAAGATCCGTGAATCGGATAGAGAATCCTCTAGCGATGGGAGTGATGCCCTCGCGAGTCCTTCCTCCCTTCGTCGTAGACATCTTCCCGGGACCTTTTGCGTGTCGCGATTTCGAACGTTCGCGGTACGAAATCGATATCGCGGAAATCGACGTTTCCGCGCGTCGGAGATGAACGACATCGAGATGTCCAGCGAGGAAAACAGTCCGAGGAGGGACGCTCTCGATACTCTCGCGTACCGAGAGGGCCTCCTCGAGAAGTTTCCTGCTCGATCCGAGCCTCTCTATCCGGCACGCAGCGTCGATGTTCGTTTCACGAGCAAAGGAAAAAAAAGATTCGCAATTGACGGGTTGATTGCACGGTGCTATCCGACCTCCCACCTTATCGTGCCGTACCGCGGGCCCTTAACTACCAGAGATGCGAGACCGTCGCAGTGTAGATTCGTATTTCTTTCTCCGCGAATACGACGCGAAACGCCCACGCTCGATGGACGCTACTTGCCCCTATGCAAGTAGCGCGAGTCCGGCGACAATCGACGCTTCGACTGGAAAGCACGGAGATCTACATAAAGGAAATACAGGTTAAAAGATTCATAGGGTTATCGTTGGAAGAATTAGCTGCTCGGCGTTCGTTTGGCGCTTTATTTTCGAAGAACTTGCCTATCGTTCTTCTGTTTAAATAGAGGGCCGTCGACGACCGTTGACGAACTAGAACTAGATTCAGGGGGAAAATGTGCGATCTGGAATTTTTTTAACGAGACAAATTTTTTTTTTATTGGGAGGGAGGGACTTTTGGGGGACAAATTTTTTAGAAAAATTTTTTTTTTACGGATTTTTCAATGGCGGCACCCCTAGGACGCGAGTACCCCTAGTACTCGTTCCCTGTTAAAATTTTGTAAAATTCTACGAGAATGGTAAATTTTGATTAATCTGGAATATCTGGAAATCCTCTCGCATCGTCTTACCGAATCGATTCGTTCGCGATGATTACGTTAACTTAGTTGTAGCTGAGAGCGATAATCGAGCTTTTTAAAACGATCGCGGCGACTACCGACGCCGTACATCCTCTCGATGCACGTGCCGAAATCGATTACGCAATCCGTTCGAACACTCGAACGCAATCACACGGGCACGTCTATCGGCTACCACGCGTTTATCCCCGAGATAAGGGTAACTCTTCAATATCGCCGTTAAAAAGCAATTTTTCGGAGTATTAGTCGGTCGCTGCTTTCGATAATCTATCCGCGATCGATTTACGCGTCCAACGCGGCAAATTCGTACTCGCCGCTCGGCCAACGACCAGTGGAACCGAGCGAAAAAAAGGCTTATCGCTTAACCTTCGACCGAGATTATCGAGAAACTGGCGAACGATCATTTTTATCAGAATTTAACATTCCCCGTCGATAGTTTGAGAACTTGACCGAGGAGCACCAGACGATTCGCTTTCCATTAGCGTCGCGTGCCTGCCCGTCGTTCAATTATTTCCAATATCGTCGAATCACGGAACACGATCCAACGAAATTACGGGACACGGTCGGTCGCGCGTTGCTTTTATGTTCAGAGATGCTCGCGAAATGATCGATACCCCTTGGATAGAAATAAAAAGGATCTGAACGTAATGGATGCAGAATGAATACAGAGCTGGGAATATCGTAATCGCAAATACGAACGCGATTGTAATCCGATATTGTCGAGTTGTGATTACGATTACGATCGTAATCGCATCTTACCGAGTTGTAATTGTATTCGCAAATTTTTCTACGATTACGACCGTATTTTTTAAGATTTACAACCATAGACATTCTTTACCTCAAAACCGACATCAGATTCATGTTCCTCCATGCTTTCGTCAAAATAAATTTTTTTTAAGAAAAGTTACCCTATCTAGGCTCTGCTCTATGGGCACGAATTATTATACGATTTTGCCCATCACTGGTTTCAGTCGGGAATATACAGTCAGTTACATAAGTTTTGGAACACGAAGATCGTGAGTCTGACTCGGGATGAAAATTTTCGGGCCAAACTTGAAAATCACAAGCCAGGTTCGTGATTATATTTAACGCCAAATTTGGAAATCCCGAGTCTGGCACGTGATCAATCTTTTAGGTCAAACTTGAAA
>NC_071977.1:30492472-30496436 GCF_026283585.1 Hylaeus volcanicus
AGTCTGGCTCGTGATGAATCTTTTGGGCCAAACTTGAAAATCCCGAGCCAGGCTCGTGATGATATTTTGGGCCAAACTTGAAAATCCCGAGTCTGGCTCGTGATGAATATTTTGGGCCAAATTTGAAAATCCCGAGTCTGGCACGTGATCAATCTTTTAGGTCAAACTTGAAAATCCCGAGTCTGGCTCGTGATGAATCTTTTGGGCCAATCTTGAAAATCCCGAGTCTGGCACCCTATCTAGGCTCTGCTCTATGGTCACGAATTATTCATTGAAAATTTTTCATTCTTGATTTTGACGAATGTATGGTTTTCTAAGTTTTTTGAGGGCGAGGAACACGAATCTGAAGTCGGTTTCGAGGTAAAGAGTTTCTGTGGCTGTAAACCTTTAAAAATACGGTCGTGATCGCAGAAAAATGTGCGATTACGACTGTAATCGTATTTGCGATTACGATTTTGCCCGTCACTGGGTCGAGCAGACGAGAGAGAAACTGGAAGAATTCGCGTTCGATCGTTTACCGAAACGAACCGAGTCGAGGAAAATCGATAACGACGAGCCGATACCAGGTGCTCGGTTCGTCTATACAAGGCGACGCGTTGGAAGCGAAGGTTTCTATCGTGCATCGGTCCCGTCGGAACGTGCGGAGGAGGGACATAATAGCCGATAAGCGTCGTTGACGCGTGCATGGAACGTGCGTCGGTGCAACGTGCAACTCAAGGCGACTCGAGGACGTTTACCCACGAAACCGGCGACCTTGATCTTACAAACGGTCCACGGACGAGCCGCGACAGCAGCTGCACCGACATCGACGGATCCATTCCGTCGCTCGAGTGCGAGCGCACCTGCGACCGAATCGACGGTACGCGCCGTCCTAGACGAAAAATTTTCCATCGAGATAATCGCGCGTCTTCGATGGTGCTTTATTTAATAATAAACGTAACAAAAATGAATCCAGAGTCGAGGGACACCGCGTTTCTCAAAAGGGAAAGTTTCGTTTCTGTTGCCTTCGTAGTTGGGCCTCTGACAGTTTTTATGTTCAAGAGGGCAGCGTGAAAAACACGTGCCAGATCCAAGCCGTACTTTTCTTCTACGACTTAGTTTTCCTATGCGCTTTGGAAAAAGCTCTCGCTCTTAGTTGGAATCTTGTAGCGATAACACGTCCTTCCTAAGAATAAAGGATTTGATGTAACGTATTCAAAGACCGTGAATTTCTTCTTTTACGAATCCCATAATCCAATATTCGAGCGTCGGAAGGAGCGTCAGGTTTAATCCTTTACTCGATTCTCCTTCTTACGGGCGTGCATGTCCGCGTTTCGGAACGGTAGCGCACATCTCGTAATACCGACACGTAACGCCAGCGACGTTGTCGTCATTTATCCTCGTTATTAGCAGCCCAACGTCCGTTCGATTACAAAACCCCCGCGAGACGTTGGAAAAGTATCTAAGTAATAAAATGAAAAGAGAAGAAAAGAAACATCTTTGACACCGAACGGAAGTGCGGCGACCTCGGAACTGCGAATAGAGGCCGCGGCGAAGCGAGAAGCCAGATCGAACGGGAACGTAAATCGTCGTGACAACGACGTAATCGAGAACTGACGTCAGCGGAAGAGTCAGAGGGACGGCTGATTTCCGCGCACCTTGTCTCATCGGTGAAATCCACGTCCGATGAACGAGTCGACCAGTTGTAATCGAGAACCGATCGCTGGACTCACGGTACGCAGACGACGCGAAATTAGCCTGGACGTTACGCTACCTGCCGCGAAGGATCATTTTTCAACGATCCCGGACACCGCGCGACGGTCGATCGAACCTTAACGAGCCTCGATATCGTCGCTCTCGAAGAAGTAACTCACCGACCCTGTCGACTTTCCTCGATTCGAACGCATCGTCGAGAAGTTAAAATTTGAGACGGACAAATTTAAGGTATACCGTATACTTAATTTAAGGTACACCGTATTTTACAGATTACAAGGCGGACTTTCATTTTTAAGCGATTTATAAAAGAAAATTACAGTTTTACTGGTAGGTTTTGTTTGTATGGCCATTTTTAATGGCTGGCGTAATTTTAAACGAAAGACTGGATATTTTTAAGACCGCGGGAATTTTAAATCAAACATTGGACTTTTGTATATTAATTTTAAATTTATTTACAAATCGATATTAATTAGGTGCGAATAAGACGCACTATCTTATCGCACTATCGCACTATCAATTTTCTAACAATTTAAACAAAAAAAAAATAATATTTGTATCATTAGATTGTCTCTGTATGGCCACTTTTAAAACTGGCGGGAATTCTAAATCAAACACTGGACATTTTTAACCGACTTCGAAAAGGAGGAGGTTACTCAATTCGACATGTATATTTTTTTATTATTATTATTATTATTAGATTGTCTCTGTATGGCCATTTTTAAGACTGCCAAGAATTTTAAACCAAACACTACACATTTTTATATTAATTATAAATTAATTTACAAATTCATGTGAATTAGGTGCGTACAAGACGCGCTTGATTTTCGGCAGATGTTTTTCGAAGAAAAAAGTGCGTCTTACGGTCCGCGTAAAATACGGTTCGTCGAATGTGAACGAGCGCGACGCTACGAATTCGAACGAAGGACGAGACACTTGATTCGAAACAGTTCCCGAGCTATTTGTAGGTGGAGAATTTAGGGTCAACCTCGCCTTCGCGAGTGGAACTACGGCTTTTCAAACGCCTACGAGCGTAGCCCTTCTCGCGACGGGTTCGATGACCCCGGGCTCAAGGTCAAGCAAGGTCAAGCAAAGCGCCGGACTTCGAACGACGTCTGAAAATGGTTTTCGCGAAAGGCGAGTCCGTTTAAAAGGATCTGCCGACGGAAATCCACGCCTGCCGAATCTGGATAGATCGAGTAAATACAGGGTGGAGTCCGAAGAAACGGAACACCTAAATATCTCCGTTATTTTTCGTTGTAGAAAAAAAAAAAAAACTTCTTAGGACAATGTTACATTGTTTGAAGGGCCACGTGTGACGGTGTAAGAGAACGAATTTTCAAGATTTTTTTTTTCAAATAAGATTTCAAGGTCATTGATATTTTTTAAATGGAACGATATATCTTCGTTAACGTAACGTTGTAGCTGACAAAATAACGAATTCATCCGTGTGACACGATATGACCTACAAATGACTTTCGACTCGGAAAAATGGAATAAATAAAATTCAACATCTAAGATTCATTCGCTTTATTTCTGTTACGCAAAACGTCCAAAAAAAATTCTTTTTTCAAACAAAAAAAAAATTGACGAATCTTACACGTTGAATTTCATTTATTCCATTTTTCTAGGTCGAAGGTCATCTGTACGTCACATTGTATTACATGGATGAGTTCGTTGTTTCGTCAGCTACGTTAACGAAGATGTATCATTCCATCTAAAAAAATATGGTAACCTTGACAATTTTTACCCTTTCACCGTTACACGTGGCCCTTCACGCGGTGCAACTTTGTACTAAGAATTTTTTTTCGTACAACGAAAATTACCAGAGTTATCCAAGTGTTCCCTGAAAGATCCTGCGAAGATTTTTCTAGGGAGCGTGATATTCGATTATTATTCGAAAACAAAGCGGCTCGAATGACTTCAAGTTGCATTCGTCGGGCCGCATAGGCCTTCGAGTGTCGAGTCGATAGAAGGAAAGAAACCAAAACCCCGCCTCGAGTCGAACGTCTTATTAGATTCACAGGTCGTTAACCTCATCGCGAGAAGGGCTCATAAATACCGAAGTTCTATCCCTCCGGGTCTAAGCACCGCAGCCTTCGGATCGAATTCTATCGTTTTCACGTGTCGCTTTTTCCTGACGCTCTCCGCCGAACGAAGAATTTCTCGTCTCGCTCGATTATCGCGAATACGTTAAATTAACGGCGACGAGACCCTAAACTATCGGTGGTACGATCAAGTACAAACGAGACACTATCATTTTCCATAAAAA
>NC_071977.1:30496446-30499528 GCF_026283585.1 Hylaeus volcanicus
TCTCGCTCGATTTCGCGAATGCGTTAAATTAACGGCGACGAGACCCTAAACTATTGGTGGTACGATCAAGTACAAACGAAACACTATCATTTTTAATGAAAAAAAAAATTAATTTTTGAAAAGTCGGGCGCACAAAGGTAAAAAAATGTTCACAAAGCTAAAAAACTGTCTATAGTACGTTCTCGTCTCGCTCGATTATCGCGAATGCGTTAAATTAATGGCGACGAGACCCCGTGGGAAAACCTGTTCAATGGTAAAATGAATGCAGGTGTAACCAATCGGTGGGTACCCTTTTCTCGCGTTCGTGTAACCTGGAGGAAGATTCGAATCGCGGCGAGCTGGAAATAAAATTGAATACGGTAAAATAGGACGGCCGAACTGGTCGTTCATGGAACTCCGAAAGGATGAATCAGTGAGCGGTGAATAATCTACTCTCGAGCGTCAACGGGAGGAGCCTCCTTTTCCTCTTGGACGCTCCTTTTCGCGTCAATTACGCGAAACACCGACCGATGCTCGGCGATTCGTGCACGAAACGCGACGCGATAGAAACGATTAAACGGAATCGGTCGGGTGCGATAAGAATTCTTCATAAGACGCGTGGAAAACAAAGACGTCGTAATTGGTTGTTCGACAAATCGCGGATAAGTACAACGTTTCGCGGCGTATAGCCGCGTTTCCTGAATCATCGGGATTCGCGTTTCCACCCGCAGAAGGAAGCGCTAACTGGCCGAGCGTTGAGCAACCGCGAGCGCAACGATCCGTGCGTCCATGGAAATCGCGCAGATAAAGGTCCACCTTACCTTTAACTGCGGCCGCGTAATAACACGGTGATTACGAAATTGTAGGTTAAGATCGCTTTCTATTCTTTTTTTTCCTCCCCCCGCTACCTGTCCGACAGACAGCCCGAGCCGCTTCGAGACTCGGACACTTTTTCGCAGGGACGCTATCATTGGGAACGACCGATCCTGCTCGCGTTAACACGCGATATCGCTCGCACGATCCCTGGATGCCAGTTCGAACCTACCTTATTCCAAGAAACTACTCCGTGTTCGGTACAGACCGGATGAATGCAAGAAAATTAGGATTCAACCATTTATTCTGTCGAGGTTTCATTCTGTGTCTACATTTGGCTCGAAAAGGAAAAGGAAAAGGAAAAGCGTCGAAAAGGACGAGGAGCGAAAGAGAAAGAGGTCCGAGGGGAAAAAAGCAATCGGCAGAGGCGTATCGATCGGGTTGGGATCGGATTGGATTCGTCTTCGAGAAATTCTCTGAGGTCGATCGCACACAGCGCGACCGATTTGAAGTTAGCGATGCAAACCGTTTGCGCTCTTTGTTTTACCTAGATCCGCAAACCGTTTGCAACGCTAATTTCGAATCGGTTGCGCCCGTGTGGGTTCGGCCTGAATCATAGAACGGTAGATCGGATAATTCGAGCAGGTTTCGCCAAAGTTTGATTCCGTGAACGTTTAACGGTCTGGATTGGGAACAGCGAGGGCGTGGGCACGGAGCGGCTACGCTCTACGATTTAGGGCTTTGGGGAACCTTCAACCGTTTGCTTAGGGATCTACGGCAAATAAAAGCCAGTGTTCCTCGCGATAATATTTCCACTATCTGTGAAACGGGTACACCGATGCAAGCGGTAGCGTGCAAGATGTCCCGTTTAACTAAACCACACCGTGTATCTCTGTTGTGGTTGACGATAACGCCGAACATACGAGGTAAAAACTACTCGTTCCGATTGGGCACGTACTTAAAAGGTCATCGACGTCTTTTAACGGTAAAATAGCTTTCGTTCATTGTTACCTTTGCTAATAGGAAGGTCGATAAGAGCGCACGGGAAACGCCTATTTTCCAACGATCCCGAATCGGTTTCACTCCTTATTTAAGCTGCGAATACGCGCGAAAACTGATTGCCACGAGCCTGGATCGCGGTGTATCGCTCGGGCCAAATGCGAATCACATTTGGTCCCAGGTTAAATAATGTCCTAACCGGCGGTAAACGAAGAAAACAATTAAAAATTAGGAGCCGTGAACAGCCAGTCCGTGGATCGACGGAGCGTTAGATAACATCGAGCAGCGTTTAATGACTCGTGCAGGAATCGTATCGTCGAATAAACGAGACAACGTCGTCTCGTTATATCGCACCGATTATACGGCCGATTACCATCTCGATTAAGCTTTAATGTCGAATTCGAAGCTATCGAGCAGATCCGTTCGCACGAATTTTCTTCAAGACCGATCCATCTAGTCGAGGAACACGTCGGAAGAATTTCGCTCTCGACGTCGTCGTCGCGTCCAAGACCGTCCAGGATTCCTCTCAAGGCGACCGTGTGTAGTCGGTTTCAATTGAAATACTCGCGAATGGGTAATCTGCGCAATTACCTCACATGCAAATAAAGCTCGGTGAAGATGAACGGTGACCCGTACAGCTGACGTCACATCGCCACGCGACGACATTAGACTAACGTTCCTAAGCTCGGACGCATCCGCTCCTCTCTCGCGACTCAACGAAAACGACGTTTTACGATCGAAGGGAAGGAAAGTTTTTAACGCGATTAGGTTTCAATTTTTCACCCCGAGAAAACAATCAGCTAGCCGAACTTGACTTTTCAAAAATTAATTTTGTTTTATGGAAAATGATTGTATTTCGTTTGTACTTGATTGTACCGCCAATAGTTTCGTTTGTACCTTCATCAATTGAATAATAAAAAAATTTTTAAATGGTCAGCAATCGACATTAAAATTTTGAAAATCTGTTGCTTGTAAAATTGAAACTATCGAGGTACAAACGAAACGAACTGCGGTACAAACGAGTACAAACGATTCTAAAGAACAGGGAAAAAACAGATTTTAAGAATCTTGAAAATTGACGATTTCCACTCTTACGCGTATCAACAATTGCTTGTAAAATTGAAACTATTGAGGTACAAACGAAACGAATAACGGTACAAACGAGTACAAACGATTCTAAAGAACGGGGAAAAAACAGATTTTAAGAATCTTGAAAATTGACGAATTCCACCCATACGCGTATCAACAATTGCTTGTAAAATTGAAACTATTGAGGTACAAACGAAACGAA
>NC_071977.1:30499538-30512024 GCF_026283585.1 Hylaeus volcanicus
GATTCTAAAGAACAGGGAAAAAACAGATTTTAAGAATCTTGAAAATTGACGAATTCCACCCTTACGCGTATCAACAATTGCTTGTAAAATTGAAACTATTTAAGTACAAACAAAACGAATAACGGTACAAACGATTCTAAAGAACAGGGAAAAAACAGATTTAAAAAATCTCAATGTCGGGTGCCGATCATTTTTGCAATTCTTTTTATTTATTAATCGATGAAGGTACAAACGAAACTACTGGTGGTACAATCAAGTACCAACGAAATACTATCATTTTCCATAAAAGAAATTAATTCTTGAAAAGTCGGATGCCAGGTTCACATAGCTAAAAAAATGTCCATAGTATGTCCAAATCTAATACGGGGATAATTTCATTTATCTATTGTCTATCTGTTACGCGGACAAGGGGCCCGAAAAACCGCGAATGTCAGTATTTCCGAGGCCTGTACTTTTCCACGTGGAGGAGGGCCATTCGTGCGAAAAGCGAACGGCCATGAAAAATGATCTCGGATCCCTTTAAATCGCGAACGAACGAGACGACCGTTCGGCCGAGGGACTGCAACGTAGAAACCGGTCTGCCTCTCGGTGTAACAATTTCTAACTGCGAATGCAAATAAGCGGGCCGTCCAGCGAGTCAAGAGGCCACGGGAAGCGGACTCGAAACTTCACACCTGTAACGACGAGACGCACTCTGCCACGAGACACCCATGCGAAGTCTGCTGAAACGACGACGCGCTCGTGAGATATTTTAAGGAGTCCGTTCGTTTTGAAATATTCCGTCAACCCAGGTTGTTGGAGGTTGACCGTTTCACTGCTAAGCAATTCTTGCAAGAACGCTCGAAAACCGCGGGACCGTATTTTCACTCGATGTTGCTTCCTTTCGTTGTTGTGTTCTGTTCCTGACGTTGCTGCTTTTGAAAGACATTGTCAAGACACACCGAAACTCGCAGCGCAAGAGCGCTTTTTCCGTTTTCGAGACAAATGAACGCAGCGC
Organism: Hylaeus volcanicus; assembly: GCF_026283585.1. Lineage (NCBI taxonomy): Eukaryota > Metazoa > Arthropoda > Insecta > Hymenoptera > Colletidae > Hylaeus > Hylaeus volcanicus. The sequence goes on from NC_071977.1 coordinate 30,500,536, forward strand.
TTTCGCGTCGCGTAGCAGTCAAACGGTTAAATAATGTGCTGACCGACGGTAAACAATTAAAAATTGAATTCCAGAGCCATTAACCAACTATTACCCAAAAGTTAGCAAAGGGTTAAGTAGCTAATTTAGGTAAATTGCGACGGATATTGTAACAAATTGTCCGAAAGCAGCGCGGTCGAATATAACGCAAGGGGCGAGCGATTAACAAAAACTAACTCGTTCGCATCTTGAACGCGTCCCGAAAAAAGTCGCAGCACTCGCGAGATGACCTACTACACATGCGACTGTCGTTGTACGCGACGTCGCTAATTTATAGCAGCCGCCAAATTGACGCTACCTCGTGCTCGAAAACACTTCAGTCTCTCGAACGCCGAGCTAATGGACTACGAAACTTGAACGTCGAAATCGCGTCAGTTTTTCTATGCTTGTTCGAAGTGTGCCAAGTATTCGGAGACGACACGAGAAACCGGTCGATGGCTCGTTACGAAAGATAGGACTTCAAACACAAATGACCACCGTGTAGCGAACTCTGTTAGAGTCGTTGAAAAACGTCGTGTGTTCTCGTAGATTTATCTCACGAGGGAACGTATCCAACCGTCCGTCTCCGATTTTGATGAAACTTGGTGGGTACGTTAAGCAGGTGAAAATAAGGGATACGTATTTTTTTTATAGCTGCCCAATCGCAAGGTTAGGGATTGAAAAAGTAGGAGAGAAAATTTGTGTCGTTATATAAATTTTTGTATCTCTTAAAATAATGTAAGAAAAAGTTTGTTTGTTACAAAGAAATTACATTTTACAAAATCTGTGACCACTTTGTGTTTCACCCCATTGCGTCATGAAACTTTTCCCCGAGAAGATTTCTTATATCTATCGTAGTTTTCGAGATAGCATTTTTCTGCTGAAACTTCAAAGGGTGATTTCAACCCCTAAACTTGCGATTGGGCAGCTATAAAAAAATACGTATCCCTTATTTTCACCTGCTTAACGTACCCACCAAGTTTCATCAAAATCGTTCGCGTTTTTATTTAAAGTGTTAAAGGAAAGTTTACATCTTTATTACGCTACTGTGTGATGTATTTTTAACTATTTTTAACATTTCTTACAACTCATATGATTTTCTTGTTCTCATCCATCCATTCCTTCGTCATTCTTTACATTTCATTTTAAACTTTCACCCTTCCGTACTTGGTCTCTATTTTATTTCTTCGTTAAAAAAAATTCTCTGTATCGTTCCAATTTTAGTACATGTACTATACGTATTTTTTTTATAGCTGCCCAATCGCAAGGTCAGGGATTGAAAAAGTAGGAGAAAATTTGTGTCGTTATATAAATTTTTGTATCTCTTAAAATAATGTAAGAAAAAGTTTGTTTGTTACGAAGAAATTACATTTTACAAAATCTGTGACCACTTTGGACCACAGTTGGATATGTTCCTTGTCGGTCTCGTCGTCGTTACATTCGTTTGTTTACACGTTTATCATCTTCTACGGAGCGTCGATTACCCAGATCCTAACCTCTTTAAAAAAAATCCTCCCGCAACATCCGAGTTCCCCGAGCATTCGATTCTCTAGCGTCCCAATTAGATTCTCGTCGCGACCGAATTTCACAATATCCTTGGTTAGGTTCGTAATCATCGACCGGCGCTTCTTTATTTCGCAGGACATCGTACATTTTCCCCGGCGAACCATTGTACACGACCCGTATTTCGACTATACCCGTAATTAACGTTTCTATACCGCAAGTTTCTCATACGTCGGTTTGTCATTAACTTCGGTGACCGTGGGTTAATCGTGCGTGTCCGATTCTTGTATCCGTACTTTTATACTTTTATTTCCATCCAACCGTTCTTCCATATTTCGACTTTTCACTTCGCCGGAGAGATCGTTACGAAACGGTCGTTTTACGCCGAAAGTGGAATCGTTTAACCGAACGATTCATCGAGACAACTTCGAGGACATCCATGCACATTCGGGTTTCGAGACGTACGCCATGCGAAGTAACTATTCGCGTTCCTCGAACGTATTTCACTCCGAACGTATTCAACTCTCTTTCCGAGACGTCGAATCGTTTAAACACTTATAGAATAATCGGCGTAAACGAATCCCGTTTCTATCGGGAAATTCGATCCCGATATACTGGCCACCGGTTTCGAACGATGGGTACGAACAGGTTTCGCGAGATTCGTTTCAGACGGCGACGGTCGATAGTGATCGTAGCCGAGTGTCGTCGTTAATTAAAAATGTATCGAAAAGAGTGTCAAAGGATCGGCGGTCGTAGGTGGTCGAAAAGAAAATCGCGACGAAGTACGCGTACGGAGCGAGGCGCGGTCGATAGGGACACTCGAGTGTCGCGATCGGAACGGACACGTTTGGAGGAATTCCAAATCCCTCTGGTATAAGCAACGTTTGACAGGGAATTGGATAACGCTCGGTTGGGGCACGAGAAGATTTTCCAGGGGCTGCCGTAGACGGTTACGGGGGAGCAAAACGGCAACAGCGAAGGTATTATCGATTTTATCAACTAAGGGGGCTAGGGGATTCTTTCTCTGGTGTGCAGTCACGGGGTGAGTCAGAAAGGGTTTGCGTAGCGGCGCATCGTGAAAAGCTGGTCGCCTACTCACCTTCGGATAACTCGAGATCCAGCTCAGCAAGTTTCTCCCGCACGTCCTCCGGGAGTTTGCCGATGTCGATGTTGAACTCGGCCATCGCTAGGCCATCCGCGCTGAGCCGAGATCACCAATTCTCCAGCCGTACATTCCACGACCCGTCACCACCGCTCGGCCATCTTGCCTTACACTGATCCGACCAACCGCCGCCAGCTAGCGACACCGTTCGATCACCGACCCGCGCAAGCGTGCGTATTCGATCAGTGATCAAATAATGCATTAGCTCGACGTACACCAAACGTCCTTTTTTTCGCTAGATTCAATTTCACGCCGTGATAGATGGGTTAAACGATATTTCATTCTTAATCGTTGCACCCTCCGAGAGGCTAGTCCTAGCGGAATTAAAAATAGAACGAATTTTCCTACGCGATGCCTAGAATTTTCCTACGCGAGTCCTCCATTCCTATTCATTCATTTCCCATCTAACGTCCTCCTTGTAGCTCCTCCTAAAATTTTAAAAATTTTTTAAATGCGAGATCATATTTACGCTCTTCCTTTCTTTTTTCGTGATTGCATCATAGTCGACTCTCTCTCTTAACCGGTACTCGTGGAACCGGACCTCCATTTTGTAAACAAATCGCCGCGCGCTGGTTAATTCGAAAATATACCCCAAATGTCACCTATTCAGCGTAAATAACATACAATACGTATAAAATCTACATACAATACGTAATAACGTATAATATTCCTAGATAAACTAATGGTTCACACTTAGAAACATACTCGCTATTCTTACCTACTATTTGTTACTATTCTATCGCCTGTTACCTCATATAGGTCCGATAAATTAAGATAAGGAACCAAGTTCGATTTCTTTTTATCGAACGAAGGACGTATTAGATTCTAAAACCTTTCGAACAACCTTACGTGTACAATTTTAAGGCCGCCACGTCTGTAAACGATCGTCAACATTTCATTTTCATTTTTATTTTGTGTAACTGGTTTGAACCATTCCGAGCAAACAAATTTCCATTGTCAACAAATAAGTATAATAATCACTGTAATAATTATACTCCGAAAAAGTCCACGTTGTAAAAGGATTTTACGGCCGTCATGCGATCTTACCTTCAGAGGAAGTACAGTATTTACGCGGGCGATTCCATGAGACTGTCAGCGATCGCGCGACCTAACCTCCAATATATGATAGTTTAACGTTTCGAAACTGTAAATGACTGTAATTTTTCTAATCCTTTCGAGACCATGGAAATACTAGAGGATCCAGTCTTCAAAACGAAATATCAAAAATATAAAGTTCGTGTCAAGTTATGGGAAAGCGACTTCACGAAAAAATATGGTCGCAAGCCTAATAAGGTACGTGACAAGTTTTTTTACATTTAAGGTATAAATTCGTTGAGATCAAGTTACTTAGGAATATCAGTGACGATTTTTCGATTTCGTTTTGCTATTAGACGGTATCGGTCGACTAGTTTATGTCAGTACAAATTAATACTGTATATTTATATTTTTTCAGAATGATATCAAAGAGGCCGATATAAAAATTAAAGAATCGTACAAAATGTATTGGAAATTGAAAACGCGTGCTTTGGAAGAAACGCTCATGGATATTACATTTTCTGACGAAGTGCAAGACAATGTTTCTGATAAAACGTTAACGCAAACAGCAGTTGAAGAAATCAAGAATAATGACAAATTATCGATAGCAGAGAATGTGGAAAGTACAGACAGTACAGATAAAAAGGATGTTGAAAGTCTAGATGAAGACAGAATAGAAATTACAAAAGAAAAAAGTATGGAAAATGTAGGTAAGACGGATGCAGAAAACATAAATCCACATTGTTGTGAAAATCAGCCTACCAGTAACAATTCTACAACAGATACAATTGAACCCAAAAATATAAAAGGGGTGTGGGGTGATCACTTAAGTAAGAGCAACGAACAAGTGCCAAAAAAGAAACAAACTCTACTTATAGGTAAATCCTCTTCTTTTCAATTATCGCAAAATAAATTCACAAGTTCAAGTTTCACAAAAAGAAATCCTAGAAAATCATTATCTACGTCAAAGATAAAAAATAAATCTGAAAAAAATAGTAACATTGATACAAGCAAGAATACGGAACAAACTATGAATGAAGACAAATGTAAAAAAGACAATCTTGATGCTAACGAAATAACGACGCCTATGTTTGGTGAACCAGTAAAAGTTAAATACGTAGAACACAAATGTGCTACTCAGTCAATTAGCACGGTACAGCAATTAATGGAAGGTCATACTGTTAATAGAAATTTGAATTCGGGCTGGCTGGAAAGGTGTGCAAGACAGAATAATTTGGAATACTCGATATCCGATTTACAGACGCTCTCTGGTACGAGCGATTCTGGAGTTGAATCTATGGAATCCAGTATTCAATCCCCTAAGGAAGATGTGCCAATGCTCGAGCCAACTAAATCGGTACAAATATCGGAAGACGAAGATTTTATTTGTAACAGCGATTCCGAAGAAGAACGTAGACATAAACGTATTCGAAACATTAAAAAAAGACTTAGCGATCAAGAGAATTACCCCGCTAAGAGGTTATGTGTCGATAACTGTACGAGTACTTCCGTTGAACTACTACGTGAAACAAGTATCGTACGTTCCACTGGGAATGTTGATACAACTTCTAAAGATATTACCAATAAAAATACAAGCAACGTTACAAATTTGGTCAACGGTAAGGATAAATGCAGCGACGAAGAAAAATATGTATCGGAAACGAAAAACACGATCGTGCGAACGAATGAAAATTCGGAGACAATATCCACCGAAATACAACCATCCCATCGTAAATCTCGTAGAAGAATTAAACACATTTCATCGGACGATTCCGATCCAGATTTCGATGAAAACGATCAGAAACAAACAAAACAGAAGGTATCGAGGAAAACACGGCCAAGTAGTAGCAGAAAAAATAAAACGAAGGAAACGAATTCCAGAAAGGAGAAAAAGAATACAGCTGGAACAAGGAGGTCCTCTAGAAACAAAAAGAACGCGTCAGTCAGCGACGAAGACTTGTTAAAGTCCGAAGAAGGGTTGAATCCGGAAGATACGAGAAACAAAGAGCCTGCGATATACGCGATAGAAACTTTACAAACTGTTCCGCGTTTTGCCGTTAGAAAAAGTAATCGGGGAGACCTTATCGAGCAATGCGCCAAATCAGTTTCTTTAACGAACGATAATCCAACAGTCAGCTCTGCCGTACCTACAAAACCGAAAGGGAAATTAACGGACAAAGAGAAATTGGAGAAAAAGGTGTCCGACGGGAAGATAAACGAAAACTTCGTTAGAATAAATTTAAAAAAGAAAGTATTTGTCCGCGGTAAGAAGAACTTTAATTTCTCCAAGTACAAGAAGAATCAGTGGAAACAAAAGAAGAAAGAATTAGGGTCTGGCGACGGTAGTTTAGAGGTGGCGGACTTTGTCGAGAAACACGGTATATTGACCTGCTTTAAATGCGGCGACGTCGGCCATTTTTCGAGGAACTGTCCAAATAGAAAGGGCGACGATCTGATAGCATTGGAAGAGATAGACGAAGGTTCGCAGTTCCCTACTTTAGAAGAAGCACAGCAAATGGCTAGTCAAAATGCGGTTATAGCACACTCTAATAGAATCGGTCGTTTGCCGCAGAAACCGTCGTTAGCTTTCGAGACGAAAAACGAAACAAAAGATTCGTCGTCGCCTTCCAAGGGAGAGAGTGACGCAAAGGATGAAATCGCGAATGACGATTTATGGGAACCCATCGAAGATGAAGAATCTCTATGCGGACACAAAATACCCGAGGATTTAATAGCAAAGTTACTACCCCCGGAGATTGCCGCTGTACCTGCGCTGTATAAACTTAACGACGACCAATCGTACATCGATACGCCACCGGAAGTGTTCGAGACGTTACGGAAATTCGGCCATGAGACTTTCAGACCCGGACAAGAGAAAGCGATAATGAGAATACTTAGCGGCCAATCGACGTTGGTCACTCTGTCCACCGGTTCCGGAAAATCTTTATGCTACCAGTTACCGGCGTATCTTTACTCCAAACATTCCAATTGCATCACTCTGGTAATATCGCCGTTGGTGTCTTTGATGGACGACCAAGTGACGGGTGTGCCGTCGTTCCTATCCGCGGCGTGTCTGCATACGAACCAAACTCAGAAAGTGCGAGACAACGTGCTGCAAAGGTTGAAGCAAGGAAAACTGAACATCCTGTTGGTTTCCCCGGAAGCCGTGGTCGCCGGCGACAAATCGTCCGGCTTCGGCGGCGTATTTAGGCAGCTTCCACCGATCGCTTTCGCGTGCATAGACGAGGCCCACTGCATCTCCCAATGGTCCCACAACTTCCGTCCTTCTTACCTCATGGTCAGTCGTGTTCTCAGAGAAAAGTTGGGCGTGAAAACGGTGTTGGCTCTGACTGCCACCGCGAGAAAGGCTACCTGCGAGAGCATAGTGAAGCATCTGAATATACACGACGGAATGGCGGGCGTCATCTCAGATATTCCGATGCCGAGGAACTTGTTGCTGACGGTCTCTAAAGACGAGAATAAAGATCAAGCTCTGATCGAATTGTTGCTGAGCGAAAGGTTCCGAGAGTGTAATTCGATTATCGTTTATTGCACTCGTCGAGAAGAGTGCGAAAGAATCGCTGGCCTCCTAAGAGTTTCCTTACCGGTATTCTATTATTTCTTTTGGTCGCTTGATCGTGTAATATGATAATTGCATGTGCTTGTATGCTCTTTAACAGGAGGACCGCAATGTCGATAAACCTAACAGTAAACTCTCCCCGTTGGCGGAGCCGTATCACGCTGGTTTGTCCGCCTACCGTCGGAAAATCGTACAGAAGGCGTTCATGGACGGGCTAACGAAAATTGTTGTAGCTACTGTTGCTTTCGGTATGGGTATCAACAAATCGGATATACGAGCGGTTGTTCATTATAACATGCCTGGCACGTTCGAAAGCTACGTTCAGGAAGTCGGACGAGCCGGTCGAGACGGGCTTCTGGCACACTGTCATCTGTTCTTACATCCTAAGGTATCGCGATATTCTTTAACGAACGTACTCCAATTTATTCGATTTAATTATATTTACTAATTAATTAATTTGCAGGAAGACAACGATAAGTGGGAATTACGTCGGCATATTTATGCAGACGGGGTAGACAGACATACGATCAGGCGTTTGCTTCAGAAAGTTTTCATTCCGTGTTCGTGCGCGGAGTTGCGGGAGAAGAATGCCGACTGCAGATGTCCTGGCCATGAAGTTGCTATGCCAGTCGACGAAACAGTCGTAGCGTTAGATATTTCCGAAGAAACAATTTCAACACTTTTATGCTATCTCGAGCTACACCCTAAGCGATTTATCACCGTCCTTTCTTCCGTGTATGTAAGAGCTAGAGTGTCGAGTTATAACGGGCCTCAAGGACTAAAGCGTGCTGTACAATCGGTGATTATTCGCAGTATTTTATATTTGTTTATTCAACAGACTTTACGTTTGTAATACGAATATTAATATTTTAGTCACCGCCACTTGCAATGGCGATAGCGCTAGATTTGCAAAAAGGTATCTCTCATGAAGATAGTAACGTTATCGAGTTTCCAATCGTGGACATAGCTTCCGCTATCGGTTGGGATAGCGGAGTGGTGAAGAGTCATCTTAAAAGTTTAGAATGGAAAACAGGTGTGTTTTCGCTATTAATTATATGATATATTTCGTAGGAATAATTGATTGCATTAGGAAAAGCCAACTTTTATTTATTTTTTAGTTGACGGAGCTTCGAAGCGTTCGGCCATTTCGGTAAGATACGATAAACTCGGTTTAAGAGTAAGAGCCCCTGGCGATCTTAGGGAAGACGAGCTAGACGAAGCGCTCGATGCTTTATTTAGTCGTGCACAATCCCGAGAAACCTCGGCTTTGCAGCAACTCGAGACAATTAGCGTGACGCTTCATAAATTCAGCACGCGATCGGTGAGAAAGTGTCTAAAAATCGACGAAGAAATTACCAACAAATCCGACCAATTGAAGAGCGTTATTCGGAATTATTTCGAAGGAGAAGTTCTATTAGATATCGATCCGAAGCAACAAGTATGGAACCTTTTACGATGACGTATCATTTGGTCGTCGAAGCACGCTGAACACGTATCCTGCGTTTTTGTTTCAGATGAAAGTGGAAAACGAAGCCCAAGTCGTCACCGATGTGCGAAATTTAATCGTAAGCTATCGCGAGAGTAATTTCAATGGACGCGCGATTGCTCGTATCTTTCACGGTATACAGAGCCCCAATTATCCCGCCTATATCTGGAACAAGTGCCGCTTTTGGAGGGCTCATCTTTCGAGCAACTTCAATGCTTTATGCCAAATCGCAACGAGAGAAATTTTGGCGTTACGCTAGGATAGTACATTTTAATGATTTCGAGGGTAAACTTTTAGCGATAGGTTCAACGCGTTATAGGTTATGTTCAATCATATGCAACTGGTGTATCGACTGAGTAATTTTATTTTAAAAAACTTAGAAAATGAAAGATCGTGTAACGTTTTATTGTTTCAATAACGAGTGACAAAAATTGATATAACTCGTGATACGTAAAATGTTTACTCGCGTGTGCCTTAACAGAGTAACTTATATATGTATATATATTTTTTTTTTTTTTTTTTACATTTTCGCCCGTCTTTGGAGCGCAGCGAGTCCTCGAGTTGCGCGGTTGTGCTTCCGAATGTACCAAATGTATCGTAGGTGTAAAACTCCCGAATAAATCAACCGTGTAAGTGGAGGGCTTACTGTAATTTTAACGTGAACGGTAATAAAGATTCGTTCGATCTTTGTACCGAGTATTCACCGCCACATCGTTACTAATAGTTGGTAAACAAATCCCCAATATAAAATCCTCTTCCCGCACCAATTGTTATTCTCTATTTCTTCCGTTTGCGTTAGTAAATTCGATTGATTTATAATGATACCGTCTAAATTAATAAAAGTCGCGAATAACTTTGTAACTTTCAATGATTATGTTCAATACGACGTTTCTGTTTTATCGAGACGATGGAACAATGCCTGGGACGCGGAACGTTTATTTCCTTCGTGTTCCCGCGAAGGAAAAAACAATTACTATTGATGCCGCAGCGCTTCTGTGACAATAGTTAATTTCTCACGTTACGACTCTCTTCATGTAATTACAATGTCGCAGGATCTTTTGCATACGTATTTGCTGCATTTTACCGACGCGATCCATGCAGGTTTCGTTCTGGCACACCGCGCAGAATTCCGACGATATCGCGTGAAACGGCGAACGAAAATAAACGCTGGCGTTCTTCAATGCTTTGTTTTTATGGTGGGCCCAAATGTGTAACGACAGCTCCAGAAACGACAGGACTGGCAAGAACCAACGGAAGCATACGAGCGCCATCAGAAACAAACAAATCGGATGTATTTGCCCGAAGCATGTACCAACGGGAACGGGCTCCAACTCCATCAAATTCTCGCTCTTCTTTAGAGAACCGTCCTTGGTCGACAACGTTTCCTTAACTTCTTTCGGGATCTGAAAAATTGCCATTTATTAATTACCGTTGTAAGCTTCCTTCGCGCTCGTTTCTCTTAGTCTCAGTATCGCGTCAGACGGATACATGTTTATTCTACGTACCTTTTACGACAAACATTAACAAACGCATTCTCAAATCTCTATTAACTCTAGTTGTACGAATCTGATGCTAACGGAGAACTTACGACAATTCGGTTACTATTTGAAGTCCTCGTGAATCCAGGAAGGTTAAAATTTTTACAACCGCTCTCTACTTCAAGTATCGCACGCAATTACGCGTTTCGTGGCTCGTTAAATTTTGTTTCTTTACAAATTAAAGAAACGACATACATTTGATAGTGATCGGTTAACGTTAGGTTTCTCGTTACGGTCAATTTCTCAATACCTGGAATCGCATCCGTCGGCTCTTGGTTTCCGTTCCCACCACGCTGATCTCCGGCTCTCCCGTTTCGACATTGTTCACGGCGGCAACGTGCCGTCTTATCTCGTACTCGGAAGCTGGCAAGCTAATGCTTTCCCCTGTCTCCTCGTCGACGAATATCTGGTCCATATTTTCCGGCGAACGTTGCGTCGCATTAACGAATCGTACGCGCTACGCCTGCTCCCTCTTTGTTTTCCTTTCGATACAAGTCTTCGTATTCGAAGAAGGAAAATAAAGTTTAATGTATTCGAACGTACGTAGTCGGATCCTCGGGGTCACTTCCCGGATACCGTGCTCTGCGCGGGTTTTATTCTAATGATTAGGTAGCTCGGCGTGAAAACTTTCTGAAACAAGGCCAACAAGAACAATTCGCTATCATCGATTACGACCATTGATTCCTTCGGGACGTTCGATCGATGTATTCTTCGTTTTCAACGTGTAAATCGTTATCTGCGGGAATGGAAGAAAACGAATCGAAAAATCGAACAGAAGAAAAATCTACAATTTCTGACAGACTCGTGACATGATATTACGATATCTCAGTTGTACATGGACCGATTTGATTGATTTTGGTTTTATTAGAAACCTTACGTGCGATTTACATGAGAAAAATGCCTTTAAATTTAGAAAATATTGCAGGCGTGATGAGATATTAATGAAAGAATTTTCAGGTTAGGTTGGAATCGTAGTTTTACGAGTAAAAAATACGTGGTAGCGCCAGCGCCAGTATACACGGTGGAGTATATTTTTTCATGTACTTGGCGTCGATTAAAGTATTCGTAAGTACAGGGTGTCCCAAAAATATTGGTGGTCCTTGAACGAGGTGGTTCGGAGGGTGATTTGAAACAAGTTTTTCCTTAGCGAAAATGTTGTCCGAGACT
>NC_071977.1:30512034-30515957 GCF_026283585.1 Hylaeus volcanicus
GGTGATTTGAAACAAGTTTTTCCTTAGCGAAAATGTTGTCCGAGACTTCGTTAGGGAGATATTAACGGAAAACATTGACCAATCAGAGCACGCGTATACCAGTGGAGCGACCACGCCCATACGCTACCGCAGCCGTGGTAGCGCAGGCTACGCGTTAGACGGTCCCGCCCCATTGGCATACTCGCGCTCCGATTGGTCAATGTTTTCCGTTAATATCTCCTTCAATAACCCTCGGACAACATTTTCGCTAAGGAAAAGGTTGTTTCAAATCACCTCTCGAACCACCCCTTTCAATGTCTTACAACATTTTTGGGACACCCTGTAGTCTGAATCGACCTCGTGCCATTTTGGAAGTTTGCGTTCAGAGCTCCATCTTCGGGACGACAACTTCGTATAATTTCGCGGTTCAATAAGGAACTGTTATTATGCTATAAATAATGCAAAAAAGGTACTGAAAATTAATCGATGCAAATCTCGAATCGGCTTTTACGTTCGTTTTAACGTATTTATAATCGAAGCCTTTGTATTCTACATATTCCATTTCGTGCGAAGAATTAATGGTAACAAAGGATAAAGGTTAAATCGCGTCGCACTAATCGACGCACGTAAAAGTTTGAACATATCGATCGTTAATTATGCATGATCCAAATTTTACCATACACCTGATACGATCTTTCGTATCGATTCGCAGTAACGCTAAGATGACGAACTCGAGAAACTATCGTCGTCCTCGGGATCTGGGAAGCATACGCACCAACTGCAACCGCACTTTCGGCAAGTGTTCGCGAGGACTCTACAAAAATACTCGGCCATGCAACACATGTTTCAGATTATAGTTTACGTTTGTTATACGCGACGAAAAAATTTTTAACCATAGGTTGGCGACCGATAATTATCATTCGTCATTCGTTCGACTGAAGTTTGCCGAGAAGAAATTTACATCGAACGGATTTCTTTCTTGTACAATGTCTGGTTAAAAAATCGAAGCAACGACTATATTACCTTGATCGATGAATTTTAAAAAAGGACTGCGTAACGAACGATCGAGAGTAATAATATGTTCAGATTGATCTCCTCAGAGAGCTTGATATATTTAACTTTCCGATTTATAGGGAAGTTATTGTATTTGCCCCTAAAATTTTTAACAAATTGTTCGTGTGTGTGTGTGTGTGTGTGTACGTATGTAAACAAATTTTTCGTTAACGTTTTCTAAGAAACTAGTAGCGAAATCAAAATGATCGATGATGCAATCGATGTGTATCAATCTAACTTAGAGCCGATTAGATTTTGTTCTAATTCGGTCCAGTAGTTTTTTAATTTTCTTAAGAAAGCTTAACTCAATAACGCACTCTAGTTAGAATTTTAATTTGATTGAAAAATAATGAAAATCAATACGAATACAAGATACGTGTACTGCGCACGCTTGATATCAAGGACTACTCTACGAATGTATTATGCAATCGCGGATGATCGTGAATCCTTTGCATAGGTGTCTTCCACTCGCATCATCGATTCTTTATCTTTATTCATTAATTTGACATCTGGAAACCCCCTGGGTTGACTCTAAACATGACAAAAAACTATCCTTTGTGTCCTCGTGAAAAGAGAACGTAACATCTATTTGGACGTAGCGATCAAAAATCTTCTAGTGAAAGGAACCATTCGAAAGAAAGCGGATAAAATTCGCGGAATTGAAAACGTAACCTACAAATGTCCCGATGAATCACCTGAAGCAACCGTTTGTTTCGTCTGTTGGCCGGTGGAATATTCCAAGAATAAAGTAAAGAAACACGCGATCAACGGTAATTGGTTGTAATTACGTTCAGATTGATACACGACGCGACGTGTATTCGAGATGCAGTAGCAAGTGTTCGTTGCGTAGCAAGCAACGACACGAATTTTATAAACGATTTACAGGCAATATAAATGCTCGCTTCGATTTATCTATTTTTATTAGTAATTCTTAGTAACCGATCATTAAAAATAACTCCTCGATTAAACGTCTCGAATCTTGGTTAAATCTTCGATTTATCGTGACGAGTCGAAAGCTTACTTTTCGTGCCAGTTGTTTTTGCAATTGAAAATTATCTTCGTCGACGTAAAACAACAAAAGAAAACGCAACGTATACGTCGACTACTATAGCGAAGAAAGAACGGATAACGTAATTTTGTTTATATTAAAACAATTATTCGTAACATGTAAAGATTATCAAAATTTCAGATTATCAAAATTTTCGGATCAGTGGTCGTTTATTTAAGGTGTTTTAGGTGATCGACTTAAAAACTTAAAATACCCGGCAGTGATGCAATAAACGAGCGCTGCTACGAGCAGCGAATATAAGTGAATATAATTCGAGACTAATACACTTACAGAAGCTACGCGATCGTAAATACGCTCATCGATAGGAGCGTGATGTCGACGGTAACTCGTTTTCAAACAAAGATCCAGGTTGCCACGATGAACGTCACTCGTTTTAGAGAATCCACCGTTCCGATCGAAGCTGAGATGGAATTTTACGTGGAGAGCACTGTATCGGTGATGAAACGTGACATAGTGCGACGATCGCACGACCGACTCGCGTTTATCTTATACCGCATCCGTAGTTCTACTGAAACTGAAGGTGTTCGCCATGATAACCTGTAACTATACGAATCGTAGATGGGCGTGTTTACCAATCATAGAGGTCTCCACAAGATGCACAGGATGAATACATTTCAATAAAAGGTTCTCGAGGTTCCTACGCGTAATCGTAACCTTATTTTAACTATCTTCCGTCTATTAATGATATCTCGATAAATATCCTAAACGTCAATGACGAATAAAACAGACAAAGTACCCAACCGACTGAACGTTTTATAAAAAGTTCCGACTCGCGAAAGCAATGCAGAATTTATCGAAACAGCAGTTGGTAAATATGGACCTTATCTTTATCGATAACGGGGATAGAAGTCCGATACTTTCGATTTACTTTTTCGCGTCGAAAGATATCGTTGTTGTTAAGATAAATAAATAGAAAAATCAAAGCTACGATAAATACAGAAACACGAAACTCTTGGAACGAAATATTTTTCGAGAAAGAAGATCCGTTGCAATTCAGAAACCGAGTTTCGTTTGTTTAATCGATACGCGTTAGGTGGTATACGACGCGAAGTAGTACGATTCAATGTTAACCGTTTGAGATGCAAGTTTATCCGCGGTGAACAAAATGGATAAGAATAAAAAGCATAAAGTAAACGAAGAAAGTTTCGAACGGATATCCGTGTCTGGAGAATCGGAAGGTAGTTCGAAGTCGTTTCCTGTACTCGACGAAGCCGTTCCGAATAATTTGATACACAGAGTGTGTCGAAAACCACCTCGCAGTTACAAGAAGTAATTACAAAACGTAACAAATATAAAACGTAATTAATCGCTGTTCAACTCTGCTCTTAAACTTTCGTACAGGGGGAGAGACGAAATACCTTTCTTCATACCGCACAAAAAGTTGCTCGAGAAAATCGACCACAAGCCGGAAATAAGGGAACCGCTGGTAAAGATAGTTTTCCAAATTTCTTTCGATCCGTTTTCGAATCGAAAATAAAATCTAACAAGTATTACCGCCGTAGACCGGATTTACCGATCAACAAGAGAAAATTAGAAGAGAAATGTGCAAACCTAGCACTCTACCAGTGGTAACGGAGACGGTGGATAAGGTGTCAACGAAGGACGTCGCTGTACGAGAAATAAAACGAGCATGTAACATTCCTGCATTTTTATAGCTCTTTATTTCCGCTTATTACATAGAAATTTCAATGTTTCAACATGTTGACGCCGTCCCGGTAGTTCGTTGCTGCGACGCGAGGCGGCGCTCGATCTCACTGTCCGCGTGGTGGGGCGGCGCGACATCCGTGGTGGGGGCAACCATGACCCACCGGTGATGCACGCC
>NC_071977.1:30515967-30536629 GCF_026283585.1 Hylaeus volcanicus
GCGACATCCGTGGTGGGGGCAACCATGACCCACCGGTGATGCACGCCGGCGTCAACGTGTCAATACACGTATAATTGAAGAATATATTATAAGAATTTATTATTCATTCGATGGGTAGCACACGAACCATCACGGGATGAAGTCCCCGATACTATTCGAAAGCAAAGAGCAAGGCCAGATCCTGCGGCACCTCCGTTGGTCGATCAACTGGAACTGATTCAACGACTGCGAGACGATCCGAAAATTGGATTCTTTTACATGGACTACGCGGTAGTACGTTCTTCAAAATATTTCACACCTTACGCCTTGAAGTGAGTACGACGTCTCTGCTTTCCGAACTCGGCAAAGGACCAGGTGCAACGCGATCACATTTCTACTACATTTTTCAGGGTCGTTCATTACAAAGACCTACGCGATACTTACATGACGATCAGCGCCAACGGCGTGACTCAATACAGTCCCGATGAAATGAGTTTCACCCCGATCGAACAATGGAAAAGAGAATACGTTTTTTATCTAAAATTATTAAAGGTTCTCTCATAAAACATTTTTACCCTCGTTAAGAAGTATGTGGACACTTCCTTAATAATAGAAATTATAGAAATATAATTAGAATTAGATATTAAATATTATAGAATTAAATAGTAATTAGAATTAATAGAAATATTATAGAATTCAATATTATAGAATTAGAATATTAATAGAAATAAATATCTAATGAAACTTTCATCCTCTGCCAAACTTGTACGGCCGAATGGTCGCACTATATTTAACAACGAGCTTGACTCGTGATTTTCAAGTTTGGTCTGCAATTTTTATCACGAGTCCGACTCGTGATTTTAAACTTAGGCCTAAAATTTTCATTCTAAGTCAGACTCGCGAAAATAGTGCAAAGGCTTAATAGTTTTTATTTTTTAATATCGCATTAGTAACGATACAAAACTATAGAGATAACTAGATAACGTTGAAATTTTTAGCAACAAAAGTGGTATACTAATAATTTACGGTGTATATTAATTATTCATCGAAGGGTAGTAAGTGTCCACGTATTTATCAACGAGAGTGTAAGGTTCGATATTAACATGATCTCTCATATACTTCTGGGAATTTCCTTAGATACGGACCTTCGTTGTATTTCGCAAGTGGAAAGCTTTCTACGTCTGGAAGAAGTCAGTCTCTTGTAGGAAGTTCGTGGAAGGGAGGAATTATTTAGAAGAGAACCTCTTCATATCGGATCCCATCCTCAGCAAGGCTTTATTAGAGATAAAATCGATGTGCTCCATCTTTCTCAATTCGAGTTTCTTCGACGGCACCGAGATCGAGAGTTTCCTACTTTTCTATTTCGTAGAAAAACAGGTGAACCGTTTACTATCTAACAAACGCCGCTACAGTTCTGGGTCGGCATTACTCTATTCTGTAAATCCGTTTCTGCAGCTTGCCAAGTTGGAGTCGATGAGGAACAAGTTGGACGAGTTTAGAAGATTAGCGTTAGATATCGTCAACAATGCCTGTCTTGGAGCACTGTTGCAAGCTGGATACACCCCAGACGATTCCAACATAACAATCGAACAAACTGCTTATGGGAAGCTCGGTAACGCTGTTTATTTTCCAACGAAACTCTTTTACTTCGTCTTACTGTCCGCAGATCTGTTCGAGTGCCACGCGATCGCGTTTCTTCTGTCCTGTTCTGAAAGCGCTAGCACTCTGGGCGGCCCGTGGCACTCAAACGGTTAATAAATGGTTCCACAGGGGTATTCGGTGTCGCTAAGTTCAAAATGCCGAAGGACGGTGTCCTTAAAATGAGTTACATCGAGCAGGCACGGAAAAGAGAAAAGTGTTACAGACTTTCTTGGTAGGTGGTTCTCCGGAACGACGTCGAACTTTATTCGAAATGTAAACCGATATAAGGGTAAAAAAAGAAAACGTTCGAATGTCTAGCTTCATTCATCTCATCGATTACATGCAAACGAACATGATGCATAGCCTCTTGCTGAACGCTTACGTGGAGTTTATTGAAGCCTTGAAGATCCACACGGAATTTTTACCAGATAACGATTTAATTGATAATGATGTAATCGATGTACCTTTGAAAGAAAATCGACCGTCATCGCATCGTATCCAGGTAAATTTTATCGCGAGAAGATAGCGCTATCTTTTTTCCTCTCGGGACATAAAAATACTAATCTGGATATTATACTTTCTAGTCGCCATTGTTCGTGGTGGATCTACTAATTCTACCTCCCGCGGAGATCGTCATGGACCCCGCCGAAGCCATTTTCCGCTTCGTGATAAAAACCATCCAAATCATGTGGGAAGAGAACATATTCGTCATCAAGCCCCTTCTCTCCGATCCCTTCTTCCATTCCTTCACCAGGTATGAAATCTATTACCTTTCCCAGGCGTAGCGGACGAGATAATTCGTCGACGTAATACATACGTGATCTTCCACGCATTTATTCGAGGCCTATGATCAATCACAAAATAGAAGATCGCATTTGCGGCCATCCACCGGCTATTCAGGATGTCTTGAAGCAAGATCCGATCACGAAGGCGTTGAAGATCGAGTTGGACGCGCTTCTCGAACGGAACTTCGACGCGATTAAACGTTACACTCGGCGGTTCGAGGAAATTCGACGGTTCTATCTCGAGGACACGACCTTCGATGAAAATGTCATCCGCGACAATCGAGATTGCAAGTTGTTCCGAGAGTGGAGTATTCGATACAGAAACGAAGTGGATCTGATCGGTAAAGTGATCGATTCTCAGCCACTGGGCGTCTTCCTCGTCCAACTAGAGCGATTCAAGGTGGCTGCTGAAATCGCTCCCAGAGGAAAGATTGGAGTCATCGAAGCGGTGATGCCTGGGTAGGTTCACGAAGACAGAAGTTTCGTAGCTCACCGGGATCGTAAGCAGTCTAGTAACTAGTCGTAACTAGATCCCGCTGTCGCTTATCGTTTCATTGCTCTCCTCTTAAGTCTTTGTTGTTTCAACGTATCTCGTTCTGTATCGTCTGCAAATAATTATGCAACTCCTTGCATCTATTTCTGTCGAACCTATTTCGCATCAATTTTATTTTGTACTATCAAGCGTGTCGTTTTTCATTAGGCTAGGGAAGAGCAGAGTCGACGAACTGTTAACGGAAGCGATCGACGCTGTAAATTATCTCGGTTCCGATCCCGTGACGACGGAAGAATACGCGGAATATATCAAATTCGTCGACAAAGCTCGGCAGAAAGTGGACGACATGGAAGCTCGGTTGGATTACGTGAAAGAACTGTACGACACGATGGAAGAATTCGCTTTTCCTATACCATCGGTGGATATGGCGAATTATCTGGTATTAACTCGACGGTTATTTGACCCTTTGAGTCCCAAGGAGTGATACAGTAAAGACAAAATTGGCTGAAGAAATGCAAGATGGCCACTAAGGGGGGTTCCCCTTTGACGCTCGGTGTAATATGATCCTAACCGAGATATCGATGAGACTATGTACTATTGTCTCACCGATACGCTTCTGTCGGCTGCTTTTTTTCCTCGGAGCTCTTTCTGTTTCACTCTCTATCCTTTTCTACGTTCGACGCTCGACTCGAGCCAAATCTAAGCAGAGGATAGAAACTGATAGAAATCTCGACTGAAGAACTGCAATGTTTGGGTCCCGATTTTCTTGCACTTCTCGGATATACATCACCTGGCACCCAAAGGGTTAATTAGCTTCTTTCCACGCAAGTCAAACTTCATTGAAACGTCGCGTCTATGTACAGGGCATCGGGACACATTTCACCAGTATGCGATTAGCAGTGGAAAACAGGTTAGAGGAGAGGCCGAAATTGATAAATAGGTTCAACGCCCAACTTCAGAAGGATATCACGGCATTGAACGAAGAGATATCGGAGATTCACGACGAGATTATCGTAAGCTGTAACGAGAAGTGTTTGTAAGGGTCTCGTTGTCATGCGCGTTTATTTTCTTTACAGCAACCTTGGTTAGTGGACTACGAAAGCAACGTGGACGCCTGTCTGAATACGTTGAAGGAACTAGGCGAACGAATAGCTACCTGCGCGGCTACCACGGAAACGTATCGTGCTTATCAAAGAGAATTTAAGGTTACAAATAAAATCAGACAAGTTGTCTACTTTGTGACACATTGTGCTACTCTGCCTACTTTGTACTACTGTATTCTACTTTTGCGCCACTTTGTGACATTTTGTTCCACATTGTGCCGCCTTGTGCTAGTTTGTCCCACCTTGTACCACGTTGTGCCACCCTGTACCACTTTGTGTCACTTCGTACCACTTTGTACCACCTTGTGCCTATTTTGTCTACTTTCGTTTCATCGCAGCTCGAGCCAACGAGATTCGATATCCTGGACCAAGTGACGAACGAGCTGAGGTTGCGTGCCCTCCTGTGGGAGAGTCTGACAGAGTGGGAAAACGCGAGCTACGAATGGTACAGCGCCGACTTCGACACCTTGGACGTCGAAGCGATCACCTCGTTCACGATGCTCACCATGAAGAACATTATTCAACTGGAGCGAGGCCTGCCACCTAACAACATCGTACCAGACCTGAAGGAGAACGTCGAGCTCATAAGGAACAAATTACCGATTCTCGGATACTTGAGGAATCCCGATCTGAGGGAGAGACATTGGGAGAAGATCGAAGTTATACTGAACCACATCTTCAAGCCCGACGAGAAGAAAACGTGGAGCCAGCTGGAGGCTCTTGGCGCATTTCTGAAGCCGAACGAACTGATGGAGGTCGCTGCCGCGGCCAGCTCCGAGGCCAATCTGGAGTACATGCTGAAGAAAGTCGTGGACACTTGGGAACATCTGAAATTCATCGTAGTCCATCATAAAGAAGGAAAGGACGTCTTCATTTTAGGCAGTTTAGAGGACGTTCAGACAGCAATGGACGAAAGTAATATTAATTTGCAAACCATCAACGCGTCCCGCTACGTGGGTCCCATTCAACATTTGGTAGAGAAATGGGTCGAGAAACTCGATTTGTTTACCATCACCTTGGTGCGTATTTTTTGAATCCTGACATTCTTTTTTAATACGTACGGCTAATTCGCTCTGCCTTCTTTCCAGGAAGCGTGGCAGTATTTGCAACAGCAATGGCTGTATCTCGAGGCGATATTCTCAGCACCGGACATTCAACGTCAACTCCCTTTAGAGGCTAAGCTGTTCATCGAGGTCGACAAGTTTTGGAAGGATCTTATGAGACGAACACACAAGGTCAGGCGAGATCCAAAAATTCTTCTGGAGTTAACTACAATTTACGCGATAAATTTCTAGGCGCCTTTGGCCATGCCTGCCTGCACTCAACCGGGCTTGCTGGAACTGCTCGAGGAGAACAACCGCCGACTGGACGAGGTGATGAAGTGCTTGGAGGCTTACCTCGAGACGAAACGCGTGGCGTTCCCGCGATTCTTCTTCTTGTCCAACGACGAGCTTCTGGAAATCTTGGCCCAGGTATCGATGCGCCGAGCGGAATCCGAGGCTAACAGCGTATATTCTGGCACGTACGCGACCGATGCGTACGCGTTGAAAATAAAACGATCGTATTAACGCGCACCGATTACCGCGAAACAGACGAAAAATCCGCACGCCGTGCAGAGGCACTTGCAGAAATGCTTCGACGCGATACACAGATTGGAATTCGCCACGAAGACGAGCGAAACCGGTAACGTAGAAGAAACGGTGTTGACCACCGACATAGTGGCGATGCTTTCACCAGAAGGCGAAAGAGTTCCTCTCGGGAAAGGCTTGAGAGCCAGAGGCAACGTCGAGGACTGGCTGGGCCGTGTCGAAGACGCCATGTTCTCCACCCTGAGGATGAGACTGAAACAGGGAATCAAAGATTTGGAAGCGAAAGGACGACAACAATTTATTTATATGCATCCCTCTCAGGTCAAACACTTACCAAATTTTATACATACCGTATACATACTGTAGAACTATTTTTTTATTTTTATTTTATGATTCGGATTGCCATTGCTAAAATAAATTATATCTTAGAATAATACTCATCGAGGAAAAAGCCTTGTCTGGGCTCCTCTCTTAATTCCTAGAGACGTCACGCATTTATTTACAATATTATATATAATAAATCAGTATTCAAGTATCGAAAGTATCCAAGTATTCTCATACCAAACTTTTCCTCGTCCTTTCCAGATAATCCTCTGCGTGTTGCAAATATTTTGGACTCGGAATATCCACCTCATCTTGGAATCTGACGGCAACGTGCTAGAGTCGATGAGAGCGTTCGAGAAGAAGTGTTTCGCAGTTCGGTTGATCTCTGATTACCTAAGAGTTTCGCAATCTTCGTTAACGGTCCTCGTAGAACGTTTTCCCCTCTTACTTTGTAGGACTTGACAGAGCTGGCGGGCATGGTGAGAGGCGAATTACCGGAACTGATACGCGACGTGATCATCAATTTGATAACGATAGACGTCCACGCGAGAGATATCGTTACAACTCTGGTCGAAAACGAGGTAACGACCAGGTGAGATGTTTCTATCTTTTTCTCTAAAGAGCAAAGCTTTTATTATTCTCTGTACGAGTCTCGTTTGTCTCTTAGCACGAGCTTCGATTGGACGAAAGCGTTGCGCTATTATTGGGATGACGAAATCAATAATTGCGTGGCACGTATGAGCAACGCCGAATACCTTTACGGATACGAATACCTCGGTGCCCAGAAGAGACTCGTTATAACGCCGCTTACTGATAGATGTTACTTGTGCCTTATGGGGGCCCTTCAACTTGATCTAGGTAAACCAATAATTCTTCAAAGGTGTATCGATAGTCGGAACAAGGACACCAAGCCAGGAGACAACTTCGAACCAATCCAAACCTTCATACACTTCTTAAAAACCCAAACAAACACCCCTATCGAATAGCAAAATTCTGTCGCATCTACTGTGGTAGCACCTCTTGTCCTCAACACTAGAGGGACGGACGCCGCGTGTTTCTCACAAGCACTCGGTCCCTTTACCCTTCCTTTACCCTTTTCCTTTACTACACTAACACTACACACTACTTACTACACTACACTACAAAGATAGATACCAAAACTAAATTTAAACCAGCTCCAATTAACTCAAAAAACAAAACTCACGTATAAAATTGCTCGACAGGCGGTGCCCCAGCGGGCCCAGCCGGAACCGGAAAAACGGAAACGACGAAGGATCTGGCTAAAGCGGTTGCCGTTCAGTGCGTTGTATTCAATTGCTCCGAAGGACTCGATTACAGAGTACAATAATAATAACAATAATGATAAAGTAATAGCAACAATAGACAAATCTCGCCAATAGTAATAACAGACGAATCTCTTTCCTCGCAGATGATGGGCAGATTCTTCTCCGGCCTGGCGACTTCGGGAGCCTGGTGTTGCTTCGACGAATTCAACAGGATAGACATCGAAGTGCTTTCCGTGATAGCTCAACAATTGATCACGATTAGAAACGCTAAGCTCGTCAGAGCTAGAGAGTAGGTTCATACGTTCTCGTTTTCCCAGATTGGATCTAGACGCACTCCTCTTTAATCGGCAGGTTTCTGTTCGAAGGACGAATAATAAAACTCGTCATGTCCTGCGCGACTTTCGTCACTATGAATCCCGGTTACGCAGGTCGCACCGAACTCCCTGACAATTTGAAGGCATTGTTCCGACCTTTCGCTATGATGGTTCCAGATTACAGTATGCTTCGTGACAAACTTTATTTGTTATTATATTTATTTAAAGTATCTATGGTACTATATACAGGACGTCCTTCGTATTTTTAATCGAGTAGCTTCTTTTCGCAGAGCTCATCGCCGAAGTCACCCTATATTCGGAAGGATTCGAATCGTCGAAGCCGTTATCGCAGAAGATGACTCTGATGTATACTCTCAGCAGCGAGCAGCTTTCTCAACAGGATCATTACGATTTCGGAATGAGGTATCTCTCTATCTAGTCGTCTTGGTTTTATAGAAAAGTGCTGATCAGAAATGCTCGAGAAATACAATACCTTTGTACAGGGCTGTGAAGAGCGTGCTGGTGATGGCGGGGAGCCTGAAACGAAACAATCCGGATAAACCGGAGGACGTTGTCTTGATCAGAGCTCTACGCGAGAGCAATATACCGAAGTTTTTGCGAGAGGACGCTGAACTGTTCGAGGGTATCGTGGGAGATCTTTTCCCAGGAATCGTTATCCCCGACGAAGACTACGGCGTTTTGGAGGAAACAGCTGTCGCGGTACTGTTCATTTTCTTAACCCTTTAAACTCTATTTTTAAAAGAGAAACTAATAGGGTCAGGAGTTGAAAGGAAATGTTAAGCTAGAACCACGGAACAATTTCTATTTATCGACAAAACGTTTATCGCAGGTGCTGAAACATGCAAACCTGCAACCAGAATATTGTACCTTGAAGAAAGCTATCCAACTCCATGAGTGTCTGCAGGTGAGACACGGAGTGATGTTGGTTGGACCCACCGGCTCAGGAAAGACCACGGTACTTCGAGTAAGTCAAGGACTTCGCAACGCGCCAGGTTTCACTTCGTAAAAAATGAAAAAAAAAAAATTGAGCGTTATCTCTGTCCGTTCAGACCCTTGCAAATACGTATAACAAGTTGCACGAAATGGGTGTACCTGGACCAACCTATAAGCCGGTTCACATGTACGTCCTTAACCCCAAGGCCATCACAATGGGTGAGCTGTACGGACAAGTGGACATGATGACCAACGAGTGGCACGATGGACTGATCGGTTTCACCGTTCGTCACGCCTGCTCTGTGAGTAGATACGGCACTGCTTTTTCCGAGTTTCAGCGTATCGCACGGGGTTCAGTGTGCATTTGCACTTTAAACATTTGTGGTCGAACACCCGCAATCATTGTAGTGTGAAAATAGCGACTTTGTGACGTCTAGTTTGTCACGGAAGATCATCAGTGGATCGTTTGCGACGGGCCTGTGGACGCCATATGGATCGAAAACATGAACACCGTCTTAGACGATAACAAAATGTTGTGCTTGGCCAATTCCGAGAGAATCAAGTTCACCCCGTACATGCGCATGCTTTTCGAGGTCATGGACCTTGCTCAAGCGTCACCCGCTACCGTTAGTCGCTGTGGTACGAACAAAATTAAATATTTCTTTTACTTTCTTTTTAATTGTATAATTTTTTGTCAAAAGCTTCGACTATTCTTCTCCCCTTAAGGAATGGTATACGTGGATCCTGCGGAGCTGAAGTGGATGCCGTACGTGAAGACGTGGGTAACGACGCTTCCCGAAACGACAGTCAAAGACGAACATCGAGAGTTCATTATCAACCTGTTTCAAAAATATTTCGAGGATGGGTTGATATTTTGCAACAGAAACTGCGACTTCCCGATTTCTCAGGTTGATATTGCTAAAATTCTCTTTCTCGTCGTGGAAAACATAGAAAAACAACAAACGTTTCACTTTACGTTAACAGGTCGACATCAGCAAAGCAAACATGACATGTGCGATACTAGAGAGTCTTTTAAATGAGCCAGGAGCCATCGAGAGGACTATTGACAAAGCGCGAATTAGGATATTTTTGACACAGTTGTTTGTTTTCGCTTATCTTTGGGCAGTCGGTGGTAACGTTGTCGATTCTTCTCGGAACGACTTCGAAGCTTTCGTGCGAAAGCAGTTCGACGACAACGAAGAAGCACTGTATGCGTTATTAACACGTTGATCGACAACCGATGATTTTCTCCCATGGATGAATAGACTACTCACCGAATCGCTGTATTCGCTTCTAGATTGCCGTCGATCGATTTATGGGATATATACATGAACGTCGAGAATCACCGGTTGGACGTTTGGACAGACATTATGCCAGAGTTCGTGTACGACGCGGAGGTGCCGTTTTTCGATATTCTCGTGCCGACAGTCGACACTGTACGTTTCGGTTACATAATGAAGAAGCTGGTGGAGATCGACAAGCCTGTACTTTTCACTGGCGACACTGGTTAGCGGTACTTCGAGTAACTCTTTCTCTTTTACCAACGTCTCGAATATCTATCGCGATTCATAGGAGTTGGAAAGTCAGTAATAACGAAGGTAGTGTTGAAGAGTTTGGAGGATACACAGCTTTGGGTGCCAGTCACCCTCATTTTCTCCGCTCAAACGAGCAGCGGCCGAACTCAAGAGATCCTGGAACTGAAACTAGAAAGAAGGAAAAGAGCCGTTTTGGGTGCTCCCATAGGAAAACGCGTATGCGTGTTTGTCGACGACGTCAACATGCCCAAATTGGATACATACGGATCACAACCACCCATTGAACTCTTACGGTACCGAGTTAACACTAAACCTACCGACTTTCATTTAATATATAACATACGATATGACACATGATACATAAAAACTGTATACAAAAATTCGAAAACGGTCATTTGACCGGTCGTGGTAGGTTCAGAGTGTTAATTTATGAATTTTCTAACTATTTCTACGCGTCACGGAATTCCTAGACAGCTGATAGACTTTCATGGGATGTACGACCGAGAGAAATTATTCTGGAACGCCGTGGAAGACGTTGTGTTCGCCGCGGCCTGTGCACCCCCTGGAGGCGGTAGAAACCCACTGACGCCCAGATTCGTCAGACACTTCGCGATGCTGCTTATTCCAGCGCCCACTGAATCGTCTCTCAAAGGAATCTTCAAGTAAATCTGCTACGTTAACGCTAAAAATCAATTCGCTCGAGTAAAATGTTTCGTAGGGCGATTATGACCGGTTTCTTGGAGGATTTCGTGCAATCCGTGAGGCAAGTAGGGGACAAGATAGTGAACGCGACGGTCGACGTCTACCGAAGAATCGCGGAAGACCTTCTGCCCACTCCGGAAAAGAGTCATTACATTTTCAATTTGCGCGATTTGTCCAAATGCATACAGGGAATCATGCAAGTGGACGCCTCTGTCGTTAGGGAGCCTCTAGAGATGTACAGGTACGCGTAGAATGTTGAAAACCGATGCGTTTCGATCTCGAAACTAGCGCCGTGTTAATCGTTTTAGACTTTTCTATCACGAATGCCTTCGTGTCTTCCACGATCGACTGATAAACGTAGAAGACAAGAGTTACTTCTTCAAACTTCTGAATAACATTTGCGGCATCACATTTGGTACGGAGGTGGTGCGGCTGCCAGACGAAAAAATCATCGAGAAACCACCCGTACTGCTGTTCGGCGATTTCATGGCCTTCGGAGCGGCAAGGGAACAACGAATTTACGAGGAACTTACAGATCTGACAAAAGTTAAGAGGACTTTGGAGGTATGTCGTTTATCATAAAACAAGGTTACTTACGGCCAGATTCGGTGCGCACTGGTTTTAGCGTCAGTAAAGTATCTAAAATTGGTGCCCTCAGGCGCCCCAAAGAAAAATAGAATTACAAATGAAAATTGGGAATACTTCTTGGCATGCAATAACACTGCGCTGTACTATGTAACTATATTTTTGTTTAATCTGTAACGCAGGATTATTTGGAAGATTACAAATTCTCCGTTGGCAAAGAAATGGGTATTATATTCTTCATGGACGCCATAGAGCATGTTTGCAGACTGGCGAGAATTCTTCGTTCCGAGAGAGGCAACGGTCTTCTGGTTGGCGTCGGGGGAATGGGAAAGCAAAGTTTGACGAAACTGGCGTCTCACCTGAACAGTTACAAGTCCGTAATAACCGACATTGCGTAATTTATACACGAGACGAGTTAAGATGATTTATGAACGCTTAATTGAACCGATAAATGCTTGAAGGTGTTATCAGATAGAGGTCACGCGCACGTACGATAGGAACTCCTGGCACGAAGATCTCCGACGTTTTTACTTCGAGCCGGGCGCTAACGCTCAGCACACAACCTTTTTATTTACAGACACTCAAATCGTGCTCGAGGAGTTTCTGGAAGATATCAACAATACCCTTAACACAGGTAGCTTTCGTTGCGACACTTTCGATCGTTGGAATTAGTTATTAGTAAATTAGTTAATTTATCGTTCGTTTGAAATATCAGGCGAGGTGCCGAATTTGTACGAAGCTGACGAGCTCGAAAAGGTTATCATAGCCACCAGACCCGCGGCGAAAACAGCGGGAATCGGCGAAGGAAACAGAGATGCAATTTATCAGTTCTTCATCGGAAGGGTCCGGAACCAGCTTCATCTGATGATCTGTATGAGCCCTATAGGCGACGCCTTCAGGTCGGTTTAATTGTATCTAAATCGCGTGTAACGATACCGTTCTCTAATAAAGTCGTTTTGCAGGCATCGCTGTCGCATGTTTCCGTCGCTGGTAAATTGCTGCACGATCGACTGGTTTACGAAATGGCCGAACGAAGCCCTCCTTTCGGTAGCGGAAAACACATTGACCGCTATCGTACCGAAAGATTCGGAGATGCTCGCTGGTCTCAGTTCCGTTTGCGTCCTGATCCACGAGGTATTTCACTCGATAACCAGATACTGAATCGATACTGTCAGAAATTCAATTTATTTTATTTAATCACAATCGTATAAAATTGCAGACCGTGGAAGAGATAACGGCACGATTCTTCGTTGAAATGCGACGCAGGTACTACACCACGCCGAGCAGTTACTTGGAGCTGTTGAAGCTCTTTCGAACCACTTTAGAGAAGAAAAAGAAGGAAATACTATCGCTGAAGAGTAAAATTGCGAATGGCCTCAACGTAAGCGCGACTCCAGTTTTCCTAACAAATCATTTTCACGATCTGACATTCTGCGTCGTTCGTCTAGAAACTTCTCGAGACCAACGAGATGGTCGCCATAATGAAAGAACACCTAGTCGTTCTTGCGCCGAAGCTGAAAGCAAGCACGGATGAGGTATCGAAACTGGTGAAAATGCTCGCGAAGCAACAATTCGAATGCGACAAAGCGAAACACCTGGTGACCGCTGAAGAAGCAACGGCGAAGGTATAGAAACTAGACGACCGACAATGCGAGAACCATTGAAAATATCTAAGCAATTTTAATATCGATTACGAAGCGCGCATTTTCATTTTCGGTCAGCTAAAAGCTGACGAGACGGCAGTGTTAGAAGCCGATGCCAGGCAAGATTTGGAAGCTGCGATACCAGCTCTGCTGGAAGCTCAGAAGGCGTTGGAGGCCTTGAATAAAAACGACATAAACGAGATCCGCGTCTTCAACCAGCCACCTCACTTGGTGCGCTTCGTCATGGAGGCGGTGAACCTGCTACTGGGTGAAAAGTATATTTAAAAATGTATCAAACTGCGAACCGAGCCTGGCAACACGTGTCACTAATCTCTTGGCCCTAATCCCTTTGTTAGAACGGATTGGCCAACCGCCAAGCTGGTACTCGGCGACATGCATTTCCTCGACCGTTTGATCACTTACCCTAAGGACGATATAAGCGACAATCTGTTGAAGAAGCTGCAGGAATACGTCAACCACCCCGAGTTCCGTCCAGATCTGGTGGCCAGACAGAGCAAAGCGTGCAGATCGATGTGCATCTGGGTGAGAGCGATGGACGGTTACGCCAAGATTTACAGGGTCGTCGAACCGAAACGTCAGAGGTGAATCGAAGATGAATAGTTTTTTTCGCGGTGAAAATTTTAGGCCACTATTATTTGATTTAGTCAAATCGATGGACATAGAGGGTACGAATATTTATGGGATTGACTGTGCGTAGATTGAAACAAGCAGAGGCAGAGTTGCGAGCGATCGAAGAAGTGCTTTTCCTCAAGCAACAAGAGCTGGCCGAATTAGAGAATAAGATCAAAGAGCTGCAGGAGCACTACGACGCGGCAGTGGAAAATTTGAACAAGTTAGAATCCGAAATGGAGGTGGTAGAAGCGAGGTTGAACAGGTCGGGACGACTAACGTCCGCTTTGGTGGACGAACGGATTCGTTGGGAGGAGATGACACACGTAATCCGTGAAAAATTACGATTCCTCGTAAATATTCATAAATTTTCGTTCTTTTTCGAACTTCTAGGGTTTCGACAAGCAAATGATCAATCTAACCGGCGACACGTTGGTCGCCGCTGGCGCGCTTGCCTATATGGGTGCATTTACGAACGAATACAGGGAAGAACTGCTACAACTTTGGCTGTCGAGTTGCAACGATTATAATATAAAGACTACGGAAAATTATAGCCTCATCACGATATTAGCCGATCCTTACGAAATTCGGCTTTGGAACACCCACGGTTTACCGAGAGACAAAGTCAGCACGGAGAATGCTATCTTGGTGACGCAAACTAGTCGTTGGCCGTTGATGATCGATCCTCAAGAACAGGTAATCATCTAAAGAAATCATTTAAAGGTCGAGTTTTACTTTGAAACACAATTTGTTGTTCACGCCTTACGTTGTATTTAAAATTCGTAAAGGCGAACAGGTGGATACGAAACATGGAACAAAACAACAATCTAAAGATATGCAAGCTAACGGACGCGAATTTTATGAGAATATTGGAGGCGTCTATAAGACTCGGGACGCCTCTGTTGCTTCAAGAGGTGGGAGAAGTACTGGATCCAAGTTTGGAACCTATCTTACTTAAACAAATTTTCGTTCTGGTACGTAACCTGTAGCGTAAAGGACTTCGAGTGGTTATTATTCGTACCGGTTAATATTTATTTAAATTGCCTTAATATTATTTAGGGCGGTAGAACGTTGATACGATTCGGCGATACGGACGTAGACTACGACGACAATTTTAAACTCTACATCACGACGAAAATTGCAAACCCTCACTACCTACCAGAAGTTTGTATCAAAGTGACGATAGTGAATTTCACTGTAACCATGGGAGGTCTCGAGGACCAGTTGCTGGCGTAAGTGTCTCATGTCTGTACTCTAATACCGCGTTCAAATATTGCTCTTGCGAGAAACCCAAGGGTACAGTGGGGAGCAAAAGTGAACACACTTGTCAGATTTTTGTACTTCGATTACGGTTTAGAAAAATATTTTAGGAGAAAACAGTTTGAAAAAATTCTTGGCGTATAAAACGAATAAAATTCTTTCTTGAATCATCCACAGGGACGTCGTACGCCTCGAAAGGCCAGATCTCGAGACGATGAGGAACGATTTGATAACGAAGATCAACGCTGACAGGGGCCAGTTGCAGAGTATCGAAGACAGAATATTGACGTTGTTGTATAGTTCCGGTGGCGATATTCTGGATAACGAGGATCTCATAGAAACCTTGAACGATAGCAAGGAAACGTCCGCGATCATCGCAACGAGATTGATAGAGAGCGAAGCTACCGAAGAGAAGATATCGGAGGCGCGCGAGAAGTATCGATCGGTTGCGAATCGTGGATCCGTTCTCTATTTCGTCGTCGCTGATCTTGCTAATATAGATCCCATGTATCAGTTTTCATTGAAGTATTTCAATCAGGTGAACGATTATCCAACGTTCTCGTATTAATAAGTAATTACATTTCCCAACGTTTCTTTCTCTCTATGCAGGTATTTAATACGGTCATCGAAACTACCGAGAAAGATGACGATCTACGGCAACGTTTGAAAACGTTACTCGGCGAAATAACGTTAGCCATCTACACGAACGTATCGCGAGGACTGTTCGAGAAACACAAATTGGTATTCAGTTTTATGTTGAGCATTACTATACACATGAACGACGGAACCATCACTCAGGCGCAATGGAATTTTATGCTACGAGGTGCTACGAGCATCGACGTGGTAAGCTACGACACCAGAATTGAGCTTTCCTAAACTTTAGAGACCAATTTTATTGAAATGTCTGTATTTATTCGTAACGTAACAGAATAGCTAATGCAGCTTCTAATATAGCTTCCTGTATTAGTTTTAACAAGTACCACAGAGAAAGTTTTCAATACCTGTGCCTTACATCTTCTATACAGGGAGACAAGCCGGACTATTCAACCTTAACGACTCAAGCGTGGATTTCGATCAACTATTTAGCTCGCACGTTCAAGAATTTCGAGAATCTTTTGAAGGACGCATTGAAGAGAATCAAAATAACTCTCGGATATTTCCAAGATGTAATCCACCCTTATCGCTACAGATGAATATATTCTATAATGGGCGCAATTTTTAGGC
Organism: Hylaeus volcanicus; assembly: GCF_026283585.1. Lineage (NCBI taxonomy): Eukaryota > Metazoa > Arthropoda > Insecta > Hymenoptera > Colletidae > Hylaeus > Hylaeus volcanicus. The sequence continues at coordinate 30,532,015 of NC_071977.1, forward strand.
TATCAATATAATTCCCGCGAACACGAGCAACGCGACGATGGATTGGGACACATCTTTAACCGATATAGAAAAATTAATGTTAATGAAAGCTCTGAAGGAAGATCAATTGATTTTTGCAATCACAGCCTACGTATCGAAAAATCTTGGACAGAAATTCGTGGAGTCGCCTATGGCGGCGTTGCACTTATTGTAAACACTTTGTATCCGAGTTTAACACTTTCTCCTGACGGTGTTCTTAGGGCTAACACGATTTTTCTTTTCAGATTCGCGGACACGTCGAACAAAATACCGCTAGTGTTCATACTTACAACTGGTTCCGATCCGTTCAGCGGTTTTCAAAGGTTCGCCAACGAAATGGGTTTCGCCGAAAGGTACGATTCCATCTCTTTGGGGCAAGGTCAAGGCCCTGTTGCCGAAGGACACATACGGACAGGGACCATGGAGGGGAGATGGGTGTTTTTGCAAAATTGCCACCTGGCCACCTCCTGGATGATAAGGATGGAACAGATCGTGCTGGAAATCAGCGAAGAATCGGAAGGGTTGATACACGCCGATTTTCGGCTGTTTCTGAGTTCGATGCCAAGCGTCGCCTTTCCCGTTTCTGTTCTTCAGAATTCGGTGAAAGTTACCAACGAGCCGCCGAAAGGTCTGAAAGCCAACATTACGAGAGCGTTGTACGATTTGGCTGACGACTACTTCGAAGATCATTGTAAGGACAAAGATCGCGTAGTTTGAGGACAGAATCGATCGTAAACTATCGTCGCAAAGAATTTAGGAACTCTCGTGTTTCGTTTTGTTCTTTTGACAGTTTTGGGAGAAAGCTGGCGCAGAATTATATTCGGCGTTTGCTTCTTTCACGCGATCATCCAGGAACGAAAGAAATTTGGGCCTCTGGGCTGGAATATACTATACGAGTTCAACGACAGCGATCGAGAGTGTTGTTTGTTGAATCTGAAATTGTTCTGCGTTCACGAGCGCATACCATGGAACGCCTTGATATACACCACAGGTTTAACTTTTTATTTTTTAGGATACACGAACATAGATGAAATACAGTAAAGATCGGATAAGTGCAAGAAAAGCGGGACCCAAACGTTGCAGTTATCCAGTCGAGGTTTCTATTCCGTGTGCAGTGCACACTGTGCACTTATCCAGTCTTTACTGTACCTTCTTCAGATATTTGTCCGTATTTTTAAGCGATAATTTTCAATATCTCGTAGGCGAGATCACTTATGGAGGCAGAGTGACGGACAGCTGGGACTTGAGGTGCATGAAAACCATCCTAGATATATTCTTCTCCCCTAAAACTTTGGACAGAGGCAAGTTATTTTTAACACGTTGACTGCCAGACAAATATTCTTGAAAATTTCCTAAGTAACCTACGTAATCAAACGTTACAATACCATCTTACGTGAAACTTGTTTAGAATACGTTTACTCGCCGTCCGGGAAATATTACTGCCCCGTTTTCCAAACTTTGCAAGAATACAAAGATTTCGTAGAAACGTTCCCGCTTATCGACGACCCGGAAGTCTTTGGGATGCACGAAAACGCGAATATCGTTTATCAAGTAACGCAATGAAACGTTTTTAAACTATCATTCACCTCTTCAAGAAGAGAAAATGCTGAAAAATTTGTATAATTACAATCTCGCAAGTTGAAAGAGGCGCAATTCGTCATGAACACTATTTTGGAAGTGCAACCGAAAGAGTCCGCAGCCGAGGAGGGTAAATCTAGTTCGGACATAGCGTACGAAATTGCAGATACCGTCGTGGCTAGAATTCAGTTAAAAATAGATCCCACGAAATGTAATCCGGATCACTTGATCGTAAGCAAGAAATGTAATTAATCTTAATTATTAGGTAGATAAAATTACCAAATGTTTGCAGAGGGACTCGATGGGAAGACTTCCATCTCTGACTACTGTCCTCGTTCACGAAGTTGAAAGGTACAACATATTGCTGAAGAAAATACACTCCTCGATAGAAAACTTACAACGAGCCATTAAAGGTTTCGTTGTTATGTCGGAGGAATTAGAAAATGTTTTTACAGCACTCGTCAATAATCAGGTTTTACTATATATTTTTTTTTCTACGATATACATAATATTTCTATTCGAGTTACGCGGATCTCACTTAATGTTACGCGCATTAGGTGCCGCAAATGTGGCATAACGTGAACGTCTATCCATCGCTGAAAACTTTGGCAAGCTGGCTAAGAAATCTAGAGCTCAGAATCGATTTTATTCAAGTATAAAAGCATTTTAAAATAGAAAACTTATGCCAGATACGACGGGACAGTTTCGTCAATGCTTGGATGTTACAGATTTGGTTTACCGATGTGAAACCCACTTCTTTCTGGATCTCTGGTTTGTCGTTTCCGCAAGGATTTCTAACTGGTATGTTGCAAACATGTGCGAGGAAATATAATACTCCTATCGATCACTTGAAGTTGGACTTTATTGCCACGAAAGTGGTGCTCGATCAAGAGGAAATCGAAGAAGAACATAAGAAATTTGAAAAAGAGGTCTGAACACCTTACGAAACATAGATTATTACGATACATAAATTATGATCCATTTAGGTACCGGAAGTTTATAAAGATTTACAAGTTCCTGAAGACGGAGTGTTAATACACGGGCTACATATCGATGCTGGTAGATGGGATTATACATCCATGATTTTAGCAGATGCGAATATAGGTAAAGTATTGATTTCACGAAGTATACTTTTCGAAACAATACTCTGTACAAAGAAACGGGCAATTAAAGTATCCGTGGAACGTTTTTCAGGTGAAATGCATCCACCTCTTCCAGTTTTCCACATAAATCCAGTATTAGAATTACCAAAAAACGATCCAAGATACGTTTGCCCTCTGTATAAAACAGCTGTACGAGCAGGCGTATTGTCCACAACCGGGCATAGTACGAATTTTGTTGTCGCAACTTTGCTTCCATCCACAAAAGAACAATCATACTGGATTTTGAAAGGAACGGCCCTCCTTATTGAAATTATGAATTAGGTTCTTCATATTCGAACTAATGCAATAATGTTATAATAGGTTTATGTAAGTTTAGGTGACGGTTGTATCGATTAATGTCTGTTTAAAGTTTATAATTATAGTATTAATACATGTATTTATATCGAATACACCTTTTAGTACGAAAAGCGTAGAAAACAATTTCATGTTACAATTGTGCGTATAAATTAAACATAACGAATGTAATGGATGTTAATAAACAAAATAAAAAATGCAAACAGTGATTAAAATAATTCTCTTTCCTTCATTCTCATAAGACTAGCATGGTAAGTGCAATCCTCCTTGTCGATGGACCATCTCAAGGCCATATATACAGTAAGCATAGAAGATAATAATACTCTGTCCAACCTATGAAACAGTAGATTGATTATTTAATTGCAAGTGTTATTTAAAAAAAAAAATGAAGTATGTCTTAAATAAATGAATCTTACGTCATATAAGGATGAATCCACAAAATAATGAGAAAACCTATAAAACTTGGATGTCTCATGTGCGAGTAGTAACGTAGTAGTTCTCTGGACTTTGTCATCATAGGGCTTGGCAGCAATGAAAATTTATAATATATTTGTTTAATACCAGCTAATTCTGATATGTCCATCATTAAACATCCAGTGTAAATCGTTGACCAAGCCAAGACATGAAAAACAGTGAACATATACCATAAGGTATCATTGGTTGAAGTATCAAATTTCCACAATGCGATCGACGGAATAATTTGCCATTGATTAATCAGCAAATGTAAAGTCATTGCACTGGCAACGTTATATATACTTCTCTCCATGTAATCCATATGTAGTTTACAAAATAAATGTTTTGTAAAGTCATTAGCCATAAGCGTGTGTTGTAACATGAATGTACTTAATAAAGACATATTTATAATTAATAACCATAACGCAGAGTCATAGGATTCATCTGTAATATAAATTCATGCAGTCAAATCACCTTTATAGAAAAGTTCGAGACAAAATGTGTTATATGATAATTATGTTTTTTACATGTATTAAAATGTAATACGAATGCTAGACGTAATAGGAACTATTGTTTACCTTTCTCTGATGTAATAATCGTTTCTTCATCTTTTTCATGATGCGATAGAAAATATGTCAAATTATACAAAACAAAAAGTGTGTACAAATAGCAGACAACGCACGTCACTACAGTGATACATTTTACGATCATGTTTAGAAAAGAATTAAATGAAACGATACTTCAACACAGTGTCATTTAATCACCAAGTCGGTAAAGAATTCTACATCCCGATCATAATATTAATAATTGTATGTAAATACATGATTACGTTCTATCGGATGCTGGGTGCATCCAGAAAGCTATCAATCGCTATATACATATACTTGCATATACTTGCATGTACTAATACAGGTTTTAGTATAAGTGGCATTAGAAATAGATAGGTAGGAAGGTAGAACGTTTGGTAGGTAGCATTAGTATATATCATAATTGCATATCTAGCTTATTAATGCATCATAATCATTCAATTATATTAATATTGGTTTTCATACCACTAGCGCCATCGGTGGGAAAACGTCCAAGTTTGTAGTGAACATAGTTCCCACTCC